>NC_092278.1:6080803-6153149 GCF_036320965.1 Panulirus ornatus | reverse complement strand
AACATATTTCCCCTGACAATTAGGTATTATGATAGTACAGTCACAACTACAATATTTTCACTATAACAACAAAGCCAGCATGGCCATATAACTGATATAACAATATAGTCAACGTAACATTAAATAAACATTCAGAATATGTTCACAACGTCAATGTAGCCACTTGACAATATGGATACCGTGACAAAATAGTCGCTTTCGGATCATAGGAAACATATAGCCTCTAAAGTATATAGTGTCCAGGAGACAATAGCGTCCAAAACAGAATTTATCAATACTATACAGCCGCCTTGACAGTATAGCCCATAAAACAATGTCAGAACCATGAAAATGTACCTGCCATACCGATATAACTACTATCAAAATGAAGTCAACGTACCAAAAGGATCAAAAAAGATATTGCCATTGCTATATAGTAACAATAATCATACATTAATGATGATAATGTAATCAGCATTTTCACATGAGCACTATCACAGTTTAAAGCATGACAGACTGTTACATGATGATATGATATCCAGACAGATACACTCAAGATGCCAAATAAGCCGTCATAGAAATATTATCATGATCATATAATCACAACCAAATTGTAGGTAAAGAAAAAATACACCCCCAACGATGAAATTGACAGTAGCAATATAGCCATCAAGTTGATATAGCGACCAAGATAATGCAGCCAGGATGGCGTTATATTGAACATAACAATACACCCGCCATGCCAATATCTTCATCTTTACAATGTAGCTTGCATGAAATATAGTAACCTTGACAATGTAGGTACCATGATAATGTATTCCCATGAAAAAATGTCCAAAACAACATTTGGGCTGCGAACACTATATTACCATGCTCATCTTGCCAAAATTCTAGTATAGCCATCATGGCAATATACCAAAAGGAAAAAAAATACCCACCACAATAAGATAGCTAACTTAACAATATAGCTACTCTGACAAAAATCCATGATGGCAATAAAGTTACCATAAGAGTGAAATCTTAACGACAGTATAGCCATCATGACCATAGAGTCACGATGACAAGACAAACATGACGACCATACAGGCAACATGACAATACAGTCTCTCTGACAATATTGCCATCAATTTAATAAATTAAGTGACAATATAGAAATTATGGCAACACAGTCAATATAACAATATATTCAAAAATAAAATGAAATACTAATAACAAAATGATCAAACCATGAAAATATAGCCACCCTGACACTATGGCTTCCATTGTAATGTAGCCAACATAATATACATTCACCATGACAGTACTGAAACTATAACAATATAGCATATCATGACAATGTATTCACCTCATAATTTAAACAAAATTAAATATCCGTTTTTATAATGATATATCTCCAAGGGTAAATCAACACCATTAAGTAAGCTACAATGAAAGTGTAGTCACATGAAGTTATGTTAGCAATATAGCCACTAAGAGATTGTAGTCATAATGACAATATAGTCACCATGACGATATACTGTCACTTTAATGATATAGTTATCAAGATAATGTATCACTCATGAAAAAAATATACATGATTTAAAAAATGACAACATAGCAACTATAAAGAGATCACCTTGCCAATATAGCCAAGGTGACGATATGTAAATCTTCGCAATGTAACCAAAATGAGCAGATAGCCAAAATGACGATATGTTCATAATGACAATACTGCTACTACGAAAATATATTCCCCATGACACTATAGCTACAATGATAATAAAGCAATCTTCACAAAAAAGTAATATTGAAAATACGGGAAACGACAATATAGCCACCAGGACAATGCAGCTATCGTGACAATAATCTCACGATATACATCAATCGCCAGGCTATTAGAGTCACCTTCATAGTAATCTTTCAATGACTTTATGAATGTCATGAAAATATAGCCCTCATGTCAACATATTTCCTATGACAATTTAGCCATTATGATAATATAGTCACGACGACAAGATATTCACTATGACAATAAAGCTATCATGATTATATAACTGATATGACAATATAGATTTTAGGATATGTAGTGTCCAGGACAATATAGAAATTACGGGAACACAGTAACCATGAGAATATACTTACAAATACAATAAAATCGTCATAACAAAATGATCCAACCATGAAAATATAGTTACCCTGCCACTATGACTTTAATTGTAATGTAACCAACATAATATACATTCAACATGACAGTACTGAAACTATAACAATATCGCATATCATCGCAATATATTCACATGATAATTTAAAAAAAGGAAATTTTCGTTTTTATGATATATCTTCAAGGGCAAAATCAACACCATTAAATATGCTACAATGAAAATGCAGTCAAACTGTCATTATAACCATCATCATGAAATAGTCACCAGGACAGTATAGTCATCTTAGCAATGTAGCCACTAAGAGATTATAGTCATAATGTCACCATTGTCACAATGACAATATACTGTCTCCTTAATATTAAAGTTATCACGATAATGTATCGCTTAGGAAAAAATATGCATGACTAAAAAAAATAACAATATAGCAACTATAAAAGAGATCACCTTGACAATATAGCCAAGGTGATGATATGTAAATCTTCGCAATATAAGCAAAATGAGTAGATAGCGAAAATGACGGTATGTTCATAATGACAATACTGCTGCTATGAAAATATATCCCCCATGACACTATAGCTACAATGACAATAAGCAATCTTCACAAAAGAGTAACAGTGAAAATACACGAAACGACAATATAGCCACCATGAAAGTACAGCCAGTATGACAATAATGTCACGATATAATTCACTGACTATATAAACATCATGAAAATAAGGCTTCCATGTCAACATACTTAACATGACAATTTAGCCAATAGGATAATATAGTCATGACGGCAATATATTCACTATAACAATATAGCCGTGATCAAATAAGTGATATGACAATACAATCAACGCAACAATAAGGAAGCCTTCAAATTATATTCATTATGACAATATAAGCACCTGACAATATTGAAGCTGTGACAAAATATTCTCTTTCGGATCATAGCAAACATATAGGCTCCAGGACAATATAGTGTCCATGACAAAATAGCGACCAAGCCAAGATTTTTAATTAAGATATAGTGACCTTGACATTATAGCCGATAAAACAATGAAACAACAATGAAAATGTACCTGCCATAACAATATAGCTACCATGAAAATGCAGGCAACATGACAAAATTGTCACAATGAAATATAATCGCCATTACAATATAGTTACCATAATCATATATCAATCATGATAGTATCATCAGGAGGCTGACATAAACACCATCACAGTATAAAAACCATGACAATATAGTGACATGATAATATGATATTCATACACTTGCACTCACATTACCAAATAAGCCGCCATGAAAATATTATCATGATCATATGATTAAAACAAAATTGTAGTTAATGACAAAATTTATGCCCAACGACAAAATTAACCATAGTAATATAGCCAGCAAGTAAATATAGCGACCAAGGTAATGTAGTTAGGATGGCATTATATTGAAAAACACAATACAGCCACAATTACAATATCGTCACCATGACAATGGACCTACCATGAAAATATAGTAACATTGACAATGTAGCTAATATGATAATAAAATCCCATGGAACATATCCACAATAATATTTTACTTGCTAAGACACTATATCACCATGCCAATATCGCCAAAATGTTAGTCTAGGCAACATGGCAATATACCACCAGAAAAAGAAAATAAGCACCACAATGATATAGCTAACTTAACAATATAGCTACCCTGATAATATATTCAATATGAAAAGACAGTCACCTCCCTACAGTATAACAAAAATGAAAAATAGCTATCATAGCAATGTAGTCACCTATCAATATAGTCACCATGTCAATATAGTTACCATAACCATGTACTCATAACTGAAATATAACCAACATGACTATATAGTCAAGAAGACTGCAACAATCCTGACAATACAAGCAACATGACATTAGAGTCTTTACGACAATATTGCAATCGCTTCAACAAATTAAAGGATAATATAGATATTACTGGAACACAGTCACCATGACAGTATTATCGCAAATGCAATATAACCGCAATAACAAAATTGTCCTACCATGAAAATTTAGTCACCCTGCCACTGCAATATAGCTAACATAATAATACATTCACTACGACAGTACTGAAACCATGACAATATAGCATATCATGAAAATGTAGTCACCTGATGACAGTCGCGCACCAGCTACCGACGTGTTCGGAGCTGCTATCGTCTTTCGGAGATAAGTTGTAGCTATTCCTCCCTGCATTGTCGCTACCCTTGCTTTGTTTTCTAAGGTTTTATATTATATGATCATGATTGGTGTATGATTATCGATACCATAATGTGATATCGTTTGTATTTCATTGTAATGAATTTGTCATAGTAACTATATTTTCATGTAAGCTATATTGTTATGGTAGGTACATTTTCATGGTTTTTCCACTGTTTTATTGGCTATACTGTCAGGTGACTGTATTGTGATGATAAATCCTGTCTTCTTCGCTATTTTGTCATAGAGACTATATTCTCTTGGACGTTATATGTTTGCTATGATCCAAAAATGACTATTTTGTCACAGTATCTATATTTTCATGTGGCTGTATTCGCAGAGTGGATATGATTTATAAATGCGTTTTTTGTTGCGTTGACTATATTGTCATATCATTTATGCGATCATAGTGGCTTTATTGTTATGGTGAATATATTAGCGTCTTGACTATATTATCAGAATGGCGAAACTGTCACGTTAAGGATATTCATATGGAGGCTATATTTTCAAGACAAATATATTTATATGGACGCTATATTTTCATGATGTTCATGTACTCATTGTATACTCATTATCATGGTGACGATAATGTCCTGGCGATTGATTTATATCGAGAGATTATTGTCATGGTGGCTGTACTGTCTTGATGGCTGTATAGTCGTTTCCTATTTTTTCAATATTACTCTTTTTGTGAAGATGGCTTTATTGTCAGTGAAGCTGGAGAATCGTGGGGAACATATTTTCATAGTTGCAGTATTGTCATTATGAACATACCGTCGTTCTGGTTATCATCTCTTTTTCTTTACGTTGCTATGATGTATATATCGTCACCTTGACTATAGTGGCAAGGTGACCTTTTTTATAGGTGCTATACTGTCATTTTCTAATCATGCACATTTTGTCACAAGCGATATATCATTTTGATTACTTTATCATTAAGGTGACAGTATTTTAATAGCGACTATATTGTCATAATGACTATAATCTCAGAGTGGCTATATTGCCATGGTCACTATTTTATCATGATATATATGCCATAGTGACTGTATTTTCATGGCAGCTTTTTAATGGTGTATAAAATTTTGTCCCTGAGGTTATACCATAATAGAAGCGAAATTTTTATTTTTCATTAAATAATCAAGTGACTACATTGTCATGATATGCTATATTGTAATGGTTTCAGTACTGTCGTGGTGAATGTTTTGTTATTGTGGCTATATTGTATATGAAAGCCATAGTGGCAGGGTGACTATATTTTCATGGTAGGATCATTTTATTATGACGATTATATAACATTTCTGAGTATATTGTCATCGTGATTGTGTTGCCATAATATCTATATTGTCATTTAACTTGTTGAATTAGTGGCAATATTGTCTTAGAGACTGTTTTCTGTATTGTCATTGTAGTTGTATTGTCATCGTGACTATAAGGACATGGTGATTATATTGCCATTAAGAATATTTTGCTATGGTAATCATATTGCCATGATGGCTATATTGTTTGGTTACCATATTGTCATGATGGCTATACTGTTTAGTTACCATATTGCCATGATTGCTGTTTGTCAATTTTTTTTTTTTTATATTTCAAGGAGGTGGCTGTCTTTTAATGTTACCTATATTGTCAGAGTAGTATATTGTCAAGTTAGCTATATCGTTGTGATGAGTATTTTTTCTGTTGATATATTGCCATTATGGCTATACTATCATTTTAGAGATATTGGCATGGTGATATATCGTCTTAGCAGCTAAAGTCTTGTTGTGGCTATCTTTTGGGTATTTTCTATCTTGAATATTTTGCCATGGCAGCTACATTATCAACGTTACTATATTTTCATGGTAGCTATATTGTCATGGTGACGACATTGGCACGGTGGCTGTATTGTAATTCTCAATACAATGCTCGTTACATTATCTTGGTCGCTATAAGAAGTTGATGGCTATATTGCTATGATTAATTCTGTCGTTACGGATATATTTATCACTACCTGCAATATTGTTGTGATTATATGATCATGATAACAATATATTCATGGCGGCTACTTTGGTATTGTAAATGTAAGTGTATGGATATATCATCATGTCACTTATACTGTCATGGTTTTTATACTGTGATATTGTTTATGTCAACCTGCTGATTATATGATCATGATTGGTCTATGATTATGGTAACTATATTGTAATGCCGATGATATTTCATTATGATAATTTTGTCATGTTGACTAAAATTTCATGACATCTGTAATGTTTTCGCAGGTAAAGTTTTATGATTGTTACATTGTTTTATGGTCTATACTGTCAAGGTGTCTATATTATAATGATATATCCTGTCTTGATCGCTATTTTGTCATAGAGACTATGTTGTCCTGCCGGCTATATGTTTGCTATGATTCAAAAGCGACTATTTGTCACAGTATCTATATTGTCATGTAGTTATACTGCCATAGTGAATATGATTTGAATATTTCTTTTTTGCTTCTTTGACTGTATTGTCACATCAGTTATATGATCAGTGTGGCTATATTGTTATAGTGAATAAATTGCCGTCATGACTATATTATCATGATGGCCAGATTATCATGGCAGACATGTTGACATGGAGGCTATATTTTCATGATATTTATATAGTCATTGTAAGTTTATTATCAAGGTGACTAATGACATGGTGATGATTTGTATTGTGACATTATCATCATGGTGGCTGAACTATGATGGTGGTTATATTCTCGTTTGCTGTATTTTCAATGTTGCTCTTTTGTGAATATGGCTTCGTTGTCAGTGTAGCTATAGTGTCATGGGGAACATATTTTCATGGTGGCAGTATTGTCATTATGACCATACCGTAATTTTGGCTGTCTTTTCATTTTAGTTACATTGCTATAATGTATATATCGAAATATTATCATGATAATTATATCTTTATGGTGACAATATTGTCATAGCGACTATATTATCATTATGACTATAATGTCACAGTGGCTATATTGCCAAGATAACTATATTGTCATGGTGACTTTTTTATCATTATTTTTATAATGTCATAATGACTGTATTTTCGTAGAAGCATTTTTAATGGTGCTGATATTGCCCTTGAGGATATATCATTATAGAAGATAAATTGTCATTTTGATTAAATTATCAGCTGACTACATTGCCATGATATGCTATACTGTTATGGTTTCAGTACCTTCATGGTAAATCTTTTATTACTGTTTCTACATTGCAATGGAAACCAAAATGGTAGGTGGCTATATTTTCATGGTAGGATAATTTTATCATGGCGATTATATTGCATTTCTGAGTATATTGTCATGGTGACTATGTTGCCATAATATCTGTATTGTCATATAATTTGTCAAATTGATGGCAATATTGTCTTAGAGACGGTACTGTCATGTTATCTGTATTGTCACGGTGGTTGTATTGTCAACGTGACTATAGAGTCATGTTGGCTACATTGTCGTTAAGATCACATTGTTATGCTAACTATATTACCATAGTGGCTGTATTGCTAAATCCCTATATCGCCATGATGGCTATTTCTCATTTTTGTTATATAACAAGGAGGTGACTGTCTTTTCATGTTGGCAATATTGTCAGAATAGCTATATTGTCGAGTATTGGGTATATATATTTCTTTTCTGGCGGTATATTATCATGATGGGAATAATAACATTTTGGCGATATTGGCATCGCAATATAGAGTTTTAGCAGCTAAACTCTTGTTGTGGATATTTTTCAATTGCATATTTTATCATTGTAGCTATATAGTCAAGGTTACTATATTTTCATGTTAGCTACATTGTCATGGTGAAGACATTGGCATGGTAGTTGTATTCTTACTTTCAATATAATGCCGTCCTGGCTACATTATCTCGGTCGCTATGTCATCTTCATGGCTATATTGTTATGGTTAATTTTGTCTTTCGGGATATATTTTGTAATTAGTGACAATACTGTTGTGATTATAAGATCATGATAATATTTTCATGAAAACTTATGTGGTATTGTAAGTGTAAGTGAATGGATATCATCTCATCATGTCACCTAAATTGTCATGGTCTTTACACTATGATCTTGTTTATGTCAACCTGCTGATTATATAATCATGATTGGTGTATGATTATGGTAACTATATTGTAATGTTTTATTTCATTGTGATAATTTTGTCATGTTGACTACAATTCCATGACAGCTATAATGCTATGAGCATATCATGATGATAAATCCTGTCTGAGTGACTATTTTTTCACTGAGACTATATTGTCCTGGAGTCTATATTTTTGCTATGATCGGAAAACGACTATCTATTAACAGTATCTATATTGTCAGGTGGTTATATTGCCATTGTGAATATAAGTTGAATGTTTCTATATTTTTGCTTTGATTATATTGTCATATCAGTTATATGATCATGGTAGCTTTATTGTCATAGTGAATAGATTGTCGTCGTGACTATATTTTCATAATGGCTAAATTGTCATAGCAATAATCTTGACATGGGGGCTATATTTTCATGATATTTATAAAGTCATTGTATGATTACTGTCCAGGTGACTCTATTTTCCTGGTGATTGAGTTATATCGTGAAATTATTGTCAAGATGGCTGTATTGTCATGGTGGCTATATTGTAGTTTGCTGTATCTTGATTTTACGCTTTTGTGAAGATAGTTTTACTGTCAGTGTACCTATAGTGTCATGGAGAATATATTTTCATAGTGGAATTATTGTCATTATGAACATACTGTCGTTTTGACCATCTCCTTATTTTTGTTACATTTGTATCATATATATATCATCACCTTGGCTATATTAGCAACGTGATCTTTTTTTACGGTTGCTATATTTTCATTTTTTTAATCATGCATTTTTTGTCGTAAGTGATACATTATCATGATAACTATAACATTCCGGTAACTATATATTGGCATTTTGACTATATTGTTATTATGACAATGACATCATGTTGGATATCTTGCCAAAGTAACTTTATTGTCATGGTGTCTATTTCATCATGATGGTTTTAATGTCATGGTGACTACATTTTCACGGTAGCTTTTATATTGGTGTTGGGTTTGGCCTTGAGGATGTATCATTATAAAACGAGATTCTCATTTTGATTAAATCATTAGGGGACTACATTGTCGTGATATGCTATATTGTATATGTATTATTATGTTGGCTATATTCCAATGGAAGCCATAGTGGCAGAATGGCTATATTTTCATAATATAATCATTTTGTTATGTCGATTATATTCCGTTTGTGTGTATATTGTCAGGGTGACTGTTGCCAAAATATCTATACTGTCATTTCATTTGTTGAATTGGTGGCTATATTGTCATAATGTAATGTCATGGTTCCTGTATTGTCTCTGTGGTTGTATTGTCATCGTGTCTATATGGTCATGGTAGTTATATTCCCATTAAGATTATATTGATATGGTAACTATATTTCCATGGTGGCTATATTGTTAAATGAATATATTACCATGACGGCTATTTGTTATTTTTTGTTATATTACAAGGGGGTTATTGTCTTTTCATGTTGCCTATATATCAGGGTACCTATATTGTTGTCATAAGATTACAGTCATACAGACAATATAGTCGCCATGCCAATATTTTCATCTTAATGATATGGGTATCATGATAATATATCGCTTATAACAGAATATGCACGATTAAAAAATGACATTATACCACCTATAAAAAAAATCACATTCCCAATATAACCAAAGGTGACGATATATATAACATAGCAATGTAACCCAAATTAGAAGATAGCCAAAATGACTTTATTTCATAATGACAATTGCGTCACTATGAAAATTTGTTCCAATGAAAGTATAGCTACACTGACATTAAAGCCATATTCACTAAATAGTAACATTGAAAACGCATCACACGACAATATAGCCACCATGATTGTACAGCCACCATAACAATAATGTTAAAACATAAATGAATCACTATGATATTTGAGTAAACTAAATGTAATCAGCATTTTCACATAAGCACCATCTCCGTTTAAAAGCATGACAGACTAAGTTACATGATGATATGATATCCAGACAGATACACTCAAGATGCCAAATAAGCCGTCATAGAAATATTATCATGATCATATAATCACAACCAAATTGTAGGTAAAGACAAAATACATCCCCAACGGTGAAATTGACCGTAGCAATATAGCCATCAAGTTGATATAGCGACCAAGATAATGTACCCAGGATGGCGTTATATTGAACATAACAATACACCCGCCATGCCAATATCGTCATCTTTCCAATGTAGCATGTATGAAATATAGTAACCTTGACAATGTAGGTACCATGATAATGTATTCCCATGAAAAAATGTCCAAAACAACAGTTGGGCTGCGAACACTATATCACCATGCTAATCTTGCCAAAATTCTAGTATAGCCATCATGGCAATATACCAAAAGGAATAAAAGTACCCACCACAATAAGATAGCTAACTTAAGAATATAGCTACTCTGAGAAAAAGCCATGATGGCAATATAGTTACCATAAGAATGTAATCTTAACGACAGTATAGCCATCATGACCATAGAGTCACGATGACATGACAACCATGATGACCCTACAGGCAACATGACAATACAGTCGCTATGACAATGTTGCGATCTATTTAATAAATCAAATGACAATATAGAAATTATGGCAACCAAGTCACCATGACAATATATTCAAAAATACAATAAAATACTAATAACAAAATGATGAAACCATGAAAATATAGCCACCCTGCCATTATGGCTTCCATTGTAATGTGGCCAACATAATATACATTCACCATGACAGTACTGAAACTATAACAATATAGCATATCATGACAATGTATTCACCTCATAATTTAAACAAAATGAAATATCCGTTTTTATAATAATATATCTCCAAGGGTAAATCAACACCATTAAATAAGTTACAATGAAAATGTAGTCACATGTAGTTATCTTAGCAATATAGCCACTAAGAGATTGTAGTCATAATGACAATATAGTCACCATGACAATGTACTGTCACTTTAATGATATAGTTATCAAGATAATGTATCACTCATGAAAAAATATACATGATTAAAAAAAATGACAATATAGCAACTATAAAGAGATCACCTTGCCAATATAGCCAAGGTGACGATATGTAAATCTTCGCAATGTAACCAAAATGAGAAGATAGCCAAAATGACGATATGTTCATAATGACAATACTGCTACTACGAAAATATATTCCCCATGACACTATAGCTACAATGACAATAAAGCAATCTTCACAAAAGAGTAACATTGAAAATACAGGAAACGACAATAGAGCCACCATGACAATGCAGCTTTCGTGACAATAATGTCACGATATGCATCAATCGCCAGGCTATTAGAGTCACCTTGATAGTAATCTTTCAATGACTATGAATATCATGAAAATATAGCCCTCATGTCAACATATTTCCTATGACAATTTAGCCATTATGATAATATAGTCACGACGACAAGATATTCACTATGACAATAAAACTACCATGATCTTATAACTGATATGACAATATAGATTTCAGGATTTGTAGTGTCCAGGACAATATAGAAATTACGGCAACACAGTAACCATGAGAATATACTCACAAATACAATAAAATCGTCATAACAAAATGATCCAACCATGAAAATATAGTTACCCTGCCACTATGACTTTAATTGTAATGTAACCAACATAATATATATTCAACATGACAGTACTGAAACTATAACAATATCGCATATCATGGCAATACATTCACATGATAATTTTCAAAAAAGGAAATTTTCGTTTCTATAATATATCTTCAAGGGCAAAATCAACACCATTAAATATGCTACAATGAAAATGCAGTCAAACTGTCATTATAACCATCATCATGAAATAGTCACCATGACAGTATAGTTATCTTAGCAATATAGCTACTAAGAGACTATAGTCATATTGTCAACATTGTCACAATGACAATATACTGTCACCTTAATAGTAAAGTTATCACGATAATGTATCGCTTATGAAAAAAATATGCATGACCAAAAAAAAAATGACAACATAGCAACTATAAAAGAGATCAACTAGACAATATAGCCAGGGTGACGATATGTAATTCTTCGCAATATAACCAAAATGAATAGATAGCCAAAATGACGGTATATTCATAATGACAATACAGCTGCTATGAAAATATATCTCCCATGACACTATAGCTACAATAACAATAAAGCAATCTTCACAAAAGAGTAACAGTGAAAATACAGTAAACGACAATATAGAAACCATGAAAGTACAGCCACTATGACAATAATGTCACGATATAATTCACTGACTATATAAACATCATGAAAATAAGGCTTCCATGTCAACATACTTACCATTACAATTTAGCCAATATGATAATATAGTCAAGACGGCAATATATTCACTATAACAATATAGCCATGATCATATGATTGATATGACAATACAGTCAACGCAACAATAAGGAAGCCTTCAAATTATATTCATTATGGCAATATAAGCACCTGACACTATTGATGCTGTGACAAAATAGTCTCTCTCGGATCATAGCAAAAATATAGGCTCCAGGACAATATAGTGTCCATGACAAAATAGCGACTAAGACAAGATTTTTAATTAATATATAGTCACATTGACAGTATAGCCGATAAAACAATGAAACAACAATGAAAATGTACCTGCCATAACAATATAGCTACCATGAAAATGCAGGCAACATGAAAAAATTGTCACAATGAAATATAATCGCCATTACAATTTAGTTACCATAATCATATATCAATCATGATAATATCATCAGGAGGCTGACATAAACACCATCACAGTATCAAAACCATGACAATATAGTGTCATGATAATATGATATCCATACACTTGCACTCACATTACCAAATAAGCCGCCATGAAAATATTGTTATCATGATCATATGATTAAAACAAAATTGTAGTTAATGACAAAATATATCCCCAACGACAAAATTAAACATAGCAATATAGCCAGCAAGTAAATATAGCGACGAAGATAATGTAGTTAGGATGGCATTATATTGAAAATAACAATACAGCCACAATGGCAATATCGTCATCACGACAATGGAGCTACTATGAAAATATAGTAACATTGACAATGTAGCTACTATGATAATAAAATCCCATGGAACATATCCACGATAACAGTTTATTTGCTAAGACACTATATCACCATGCCAATATCGCCAAAATATTAGTCTAGGCATCATGGCAATATACCACCAAAAAAGAAAATAAGCACCACAATGATATAGCTAACTTAACAATATAGCTACCCTGATAATATATTCAATATGAAAAGACAGTCACCTCCTTACAGTATAATAAAAATGAAATATCGCTATCATGACAGTGTAGTCACCTATCAATATAGTCACCATGGCAATATAGTTACCATAACCATGTAATCATAACTGGAATATAACCAACATGACTATATAGTCAAGATGACATGCAACCATCATGACAATACAGGCAACATGACATTAGAGTCTCTACGACAATATTGCAATCGCTTCAACAAATTAAATGATAATATTGATATTACTGGAACACAGTCACCATGACAGTATTATCAAAAATGCAATATAACCGCGATAACAAAATTATCCTACCATGAAAATTTAGCAACCCTGCCACTGCAATATAGCTAACATAATAATACATTCACTACGACAGTACTGAAACCATGACAATATAGCATATCATGACAATGTAGTCACCTGATGACAGTCGCGCACCAGCTACCGACGTGTACGGAGCTGCTATCGTCTTTCAGAGATAGGTTGTAGCTATTCCTCCCTGTGTTGTCGCTACCCTTGCTTTGTTTTGAAGGTTTTATCTTATATGATCATGATTGGTATATGATTATCGAAACCATAATGTGATATCGTTTGTATTTCATTGTAATGAATTTGTCATAGTAACTATATTTTCATGCAAGCTATATTGTTATGGTAGGTACATTTTCATGGTTGTTCCACTTTTTTATTGGCTATACTGTCAAGGTGACTGTATTGTGATGATAAATCCTGTCTTCTTCGCTATTTTTTCATAGAGACTATATTCTCTTGGACGCTATATGTTTGCTATGATCCAAAAATGACTATTTTGTCACAGTATCTATATTTTCATGTGGCTGGATTCTCAGAGTGGATATGACCTATAAATGCGTTTATTGTTGCGTTGACTATATTGTCGTATCATTTATGTGATCATAGTGGCTTTATTGTTATGGTGAATATATTAGCGTCTTGACTATATTATCGGAATGGCAAAACTGTTGATTTAAAGATATTCATATGGAGGCTATATTTTCAAGACAAATATATTTATATGGACGCTATATGTTCATGATGTTCATGTATTCATTGTATATTCATTATCAAGGTGACGCTAATGTCCTGGCGATTGATTTATATCGAGAGATTATTGTCGTGGTGGCTGTACTGTCTTGATGGCTGTATAGCCGTTTGCTATTTTTTCAATATTACTCTTTTTGTGAAGATGGCTTTATTGTCAGTGAAGCTGGAGAATCGTGGGGAACATATTTTCATAGTTGCAGTATTGTCATTATGAACATACCGTCGTTCTGGTTATCATCTCTTTTTCTTTACGTTGCTATGATGTATATATCGTCACCTTGACTATAGTGGCAAGGTGATCTTTTTTATAGGTGCCATACTGTCATTTTCTAATCATGCATATTTTGTCACAAGCGATATATCATTTTGATAACTTTATCATTAAGGTGACAGTATTTTGATAGGGACTATATTGTCATAATGACTATAATCTCAATATGGCTATATTGCCATGGTCACTGTTTTATCATGATATTAATGTCATAGTGACTGTATTTTCATGGCAGCTTTTTAATGGTGTATAAAATTTTGTCCCTGAGGTTATACCATAATAGAAGCGACATTTTTCTTTTTCATTAAATGATCAAGTGACTACATTGTCATGATATGCTATATTGTTATGGTTTCAGTACTGTCGTGGTGAATGTTTTGTTATTGTGGCTATATTGTAATGGAAGCCATAGTGGCAAGGTGACTATATTTCCATGATTGGATCATTTTATCATGACGATTATATAACATTTCTGAGTATATTGTCATCGTGATTGTGTTGCCATAATATCTATATTGTCATTTAACTTGTTGAATTAGTGGCAATATTGTCTTAGAGACTGTATTTTGATGTTTTCTGTATTGTCATGGTAGTTGTATTGTCATCGTGACTATAAAGACATGGTGACTATATTGCCATTAAGAATACATTGCTATGGTAATCATATTCCTATGATGGCTATATTGTTTGGTTACCATATTCCCATGATGGCCATATTGTTTAGTTACCATATTGCCATGATGGCTATTTGTCATTTCTTTTTTTTTATATTTCAAGGAGGTGGCTGTCTTTTAATGTTACCTATATTGTCAGAGTAGTATATTGTCAAGTTAGCTATATCGTTGTGATGAGTATTTTTTCTGTTGATATATTGCCATGATGGCTATACTAACATTTTAGAGATATTGGCATGGTGATATATCGTCTTAGCAGCTAAACTCTTGTTGTGGCTATCTTTTGGGTATTTTCTATCTTGAATATTTTGCCATGGCAGCTACATTATCAACGTTACTATATTTTCATGGTAGCTATATTGTCATGGTGACGACATTGGCACGGTGGCTGTATTGTAATTCTCAATACAATGCTCGCTACATTATCTTGGTCGCTATAACAACTTGATGGCTATATTGCTATGATTAATTTTGTCGTTGGGGATATATTTGTCACTACCTACAATATTGTCGTGATTATATGATCATGATAACAATACATTCATGGCGGCTTCTTTGGTATTGTAAGTGTATGTGTATGGATATCATATCATCATGTCGCTTATACTGTCATGGTTTTTATACTGTGATATTGTTTATGTCAACCTGCTGATTATATGATCATGATTGGTCTATGATTATGGTAACTATATTGTAATGCAGATGATATTTCATTATGATAATTTTGTCATGTCGACTAAAATTTCATGACATCTATAATGTTTTGGCAGGTACAGTTTCATGATTGTTACATTGTTTTATGGTCTATACTGTCAAGGTGTCTATATTATAATGATATATCCTGTCTTGGTCGCTATCTTGTCATGTAGACTACGTTGTCCTGCCGGCTATATGTTTGCTATGATTCAAAAGCGACTATTTGTCACAGTATCTATATTGTCATGTAGTTATACTGCCACAGTGAATATGATTTTTATATTTCTTTTTTGCTTCTTTGACTGTATTGTCACATCAGTTATATGATCAGTGTGGCTATATTGTTATAGTGAATAAATTGCCGTCATGACTATATTATCGTAATGGCCAGATAATCATGGCAGACATGTTGACATGGAGGCTATATTTTCATGATATTTATATAGTCATTGTAAGTTTATTATAAAGGTGACTAATGACATGGTGATGATTTGTATCGTGACATTATTATCACGGTGGCTGAAATATGATGGTGGCTATATTCTCGTTTGCTGTATTTTCAATGTTGATCTTTTGTGAATATCGCTTTGTTGTCAGTGTAGCTATAGTATCATGGGGAACATATTTTCATAGTGGCAGTATTGTCATTATGACCATACCGTTATTTTGGCTATCTTCTCATTTTAGTTATTTTCCTATAATGTATATATCGTCACCTTAGCTATATAGGCAAGGTGATCTTTTTATAGGTGATATATTGTCATTATTTAACTCTTGCATACTTTGTCATAAGCGAAATATTATCATGATAATTATATTTTTATGGTGACAATATTGTCATAGCGACTATATTATCATTATGACTATAATGTCACTGTGGCTATATTGCCAAGATAACTATATTGTCATGTGATTTTTTTATCATGATTTTTTTAATGTCATAATGACTGTATTTTCGTAGAAGCTTTTTTAATGGTGTTGATATTGCCCTTGAGGATATACCATCATAGAAGAGAAATTGTCATTTTGATTAAATTTTCATCTGACCACATTGCCATGATATGCTATACTGTTATGGTTTCAGTACCTTCATGGTAAATCTTTTATTACTGTTTCTACATTACAATAAAACCAAAATGGTAGGTGGCTATATTTTCATGGTAGGATAATTTTATCATGGCGATTATATTGCATTTCTGAGTATATTGTCATGGTGACTATGTTGCCATAATATCTATATTGTCATATAATTTGTCAAATTGATGGCAATATTGTCTTAGAGACGATACTGTCATGTTATCTGTATTGTCACGGTGGTTGTATTGTCAACGTGACTATAGAGTCATGTTGGCTACATTGTCGTTAAGATCACATTGTTATGCTCACTATATTACCATAGTGGCTGTATTGTTAAATCCCTATATCGCAATAATGGCTATTTGTCATTTTTGTTATATAACAAGGAGGTGACTGTCTTTTCATGTTGGCAATATTGTCAGAATAGCTATATTGTCGAATATTGGGTATATATATTTCTTTTCTAGCGGTATATTATCATGATGGCAATAATAACATTTTGGCGATATTGGCATGGCGATATAGTGTTTTAGCAGCTAAACTCGTGTTTTGGATATTTTTCAATTGTATATTTTATCATTGTAGCTACATAGTCAAGGTTACTATATTTTCATGGTAGCTACATTGTCATGGTGAAGACATTGGCATGGTGGTTGTATTCTTACTTTCAATATAATGCCGTCCTGGCTAGATTATCTTGGTCGCTATATCAACTTGATGGCTATATTGTTATGGTTAATTTTGTCTTTCGGGATATACTTTGTAATTAGTGACAATACTGTTGTGATCATATGACAATGATAATATTTTCATGAAAACTTATGTGACATTGTAAGTGTAAGTGAATGGATATCATCTCATCATGTCACTTAAATTGTCAAGGTTTTTACACTATGATCTTGTTTATGTGAAACTGCTGATTATATAATCATGATTGGTGTATGATTATTGTAACTATATTGTAATGTCGTTTTATTTCATCGTGATAATTTTGTCATGTTGACTACAATTCCATAACAGCTATAATGTTATGAGCATATCATGATGATAAATACTGAGTGAGTGACTGTTTTTTCACAGAGACTATATTGTCCTGGAGTCTATATTTTTGCTATGATCCGAAAACGACTATCTATTAACAGTATCTGTATTGTCAGGTGGTTATATTGCCATTGTGAATATAAGTTGAATGTTTCTATATTTTTGCTTAATCATATTGTCATATCAGTTATATGATCATGGTAGCTTTATTGTCATAGTGAATAGATTGTCGTCGTGAATATATTTTCATAATGGCTAAATTGTCATAGCAAATATCTTGACATGGGGGCTATATTTTAATGATATTTATAAAGTCATTGTAAGATTACTGTCAAGGTGACTCTATTGTCCTGGTGATTGAGTTATATCGTGATATTATTGTCAAGATGGCCGTATTGTCATGGTGGCTATATTGTAGTTTGCTGTATCTTAATTTTACGCTTTTGTGAACATAGCTTTACTGTCAGTGTACCTATAGTGTCATGGAGAATATATTTTCATAGTGGAATTATTGTCATTATGAACATACTGTCATTTTGTCCATCTCCTTATTTTGGTCACATTTGTATCATATATATATCATCACCTTGGCTATATTAGCAACGTGATCTTTTTCTACAGTTGCTATATTTTCATTTTTTAATCATGCATTTTTTGTCGTAAGTGATACATTATCATGATAACTATAACATTCCGGTAACATATATTGGCATTTTGACTATATTGTTATTATGACAATGATATCATGTTGGATATCTTGCCAAAGTAACTTTATTGTTATGGTGTCTATTTCATCATGATGGTTATAATGTCAAGGTGACTGCATTTTCACGGTAGCTTTTATATTGGTGTTGGGTTTGCCCTTGAGGATGTATCATTATAAAACGACATTCTCATTTTGATTAAATCTTTAGGGGACTACATTGTCGTGATATGCTATATTGTTATGGTTTCAGGAATGTCATTGTATATGTATTATTATGTTGGCTATATTCCAATGGAAGCCATAGTGGCAGAGTGGCTATATTTTCATAATATAATCATTTTGTTATTTCGATTATATTCCACTTGTGTGTATATTGTCATGATGACTGTTGCTATAATATCTATACTGTCATTTGATTTGTTGAATTGGAGGCTATATTGTCATAATGTAATGTCATGGTTCCTGTATTGTCTTGGTGGTTGTATTGTCATCGTGTCTATATGGTCATGGTAGTTATATTTCCATTAAGATTATATTGATATGGTAACTATATTGCCATGGTGGCTATATTGTTAAATGAATATATTGCCATGATGGCTATTTGTTATTTTTTGTGATTGTCTTTTCATGTTGCCTATATATCAGGGTACCTATATTGTTGTCATAAGATTACAATCATAAAGACAATATAGTCGCCATGCCAATATTTTCACCTTAATTATATGGGTATCATGATAATATATCGCTTATAACAGAATATGTACGATTAAAAAATGACAATATACCACCTATAAAAAAATCACCTTCCCAATATAGCCAAGGTGGCGATATATATAACATAGCAATGTAACCCAAATTAGAAGATAGCCAAAATGACTTTATTTCATAATGACAATTGCGTCACTATGAAAATTTGTTCCCAATGAAAGTAGAGCTACACTGACATTAAAGCCATATTCACTAAATAGTAACATTGAAAACGCATCAAACGACAATATAGCAACCATGATTGTACAGCCACTATAACAATAATGTTAAAACATAAATCAATCACTATGATATTAGAGTAAAATTGAAAAAATTTTTACAATTCCCATAAAAGTATCAAGAGAATATAGCATCCATATCAACATATTTCCCATGACAATTTAGCCATTATGATAGTATAGTCACAACTACAATATATTCAAAATAACAACAAAGCCACCATGGCCATATAACTCATATAACACTATATTCACCGCAACATTAAAGAAACATTCAGAATATGTTCATAACGTCAATATAGCCACCTGACAATATAGATACCGTGACAAAATAGTCGCTTTCGGATCATAAGAAACATATAGCCTCTAAAGTATATAGTGTCCAGGAGACAATAGCGTCCAAAACAGAATTTATCAATATTATACAGCCGCCTTGACAGTATAGCCCATAAAACAATGTCAGAACCATGAAAATGTACCTGCCATACCAATATAACTACTATCAAAATGAAGTCAACATACCATAATGATCAAAAAAGATACTGCCATTGCTATATAGTTACAATAACCATACATTAATGATGATAATGTAATCAGCATTTTCACATAAGCACCATCACCGTTTAAAAGCATGACAGACTAAGTTACATGATGATATGATATCCAGACAAATACACTCAAGATGCCAAATAAGCCGTCATAGAAATATTATCATGATCATATAATCACAACCAAATTGTAGGTAAAGACAAAATATATCCCCAACGATGAAGTTCACCGTAGCAATACAGCCATCAAGTTGATATAGCGACTAAGATAATGTAGCCAGGATGGCGTTATATTGAACATAACATTACACCCGCCATGCCAATATCATCATCTTTACAATGTAGCTTGCATGAAATATAGTAACCTTGACAATGTAGGTACCATGATAATGTATTCCCATGAAAAAATGTCCAAAACAACAGTTGGGCTGCGAACACTATATCACCATGCTAATCTTGCCAAAATTCTAGTATAGCCATCATGGCAATATACCAAAAGGAAAAAAATACCCACCACAATAAGATAGCTAACTTAACAATATAGCTACTCTGAGAAAAAGCCATGATGGAAATATAGTTACCATAAGAATGTAATCTTAATGACATTATAGCCATCATAACCATAGAGTCACGATGACAAGACAACCATGATGACCCTACAGGCAACATGACAATACAGTCGCTATGACACTATTGCCATCAATTTAATAAATCAAATAACAATATAGAAATTATGGCAACAGTCACCATAACAATATATCTAAAAATACAATAAAATATTAATAAGAAAATGATCAAACCATGAAAATATAGCCACCCTGACACTATGGCTTCCATTGTAATGTAGACAATATAATATACATTCACCATGACAGTACTGAAACTATAACAATATAGCATATCATGACAATGTATTCACCTAATAATTTAAACAAAATGAAATATCCGTTTTTATAATGATATATATCAAGGGTAAATCAGCACCATAAGCTACAATCAAAATGTAGTCACATGTAGTTATGTTAGCAATATAGCCACAAAGAGATTGTAGTCATAATGACAATATAGTCACCATGACAATATACTGTCACTTTAATGATATAGTTATCAAGATAATGTATCACTCATGAAAAAATATACATGATTAAAAAAAAGGACAATATAGGAACTATAAACAGATCACCCTGCCAATATATCCAAGGCGACGATATGTAAATCTTCGCAATGGAACCAAAATGAGCAGATAGCCAAAATGACGATATGTTCATAATGACAATACTGCTACTACGAAAATATATTCCCCATTACACTATAGCTACAATGACAATAAAGCAATCTTCACAAAAGAGTAACATTGAAAATACAGGAAACGACAATATAGCCACCATGACAATGCAGCTATCGTGACAATAATGTCACGATATACATCAATCGCCAGGCTATTAGAATCACATTGATAGTAATCTTTCAATGAATTTATGAATATCATAAAAATATAGCCCTCATGTCAACATATTTCCTTTGACAATTTAGCCATGATGATAATATAGTCACGACGACAAGATATTGACTATGACAATAAAGCTACCATGATCATATAACTGATATGACAATATAGATTTCAGGATATGTAGTGTCCAGGACAATATAGAAATTACGGCAACACAGTAACCATGAGAATATACTCACAAATACAATATAATCGTCATAACAAAATGATCCAACCATGAAAATATAGTTACCCTGCCACTATGACTTTACTTGTAATGTAACGAACACAATATACATTCAACATGACAGTACTGAAACTATAACAATATCGCATATCATGGCAATAAATTCACATGATAATTTAAAGAAAAAGATATTTTCGTTATTATAATATATCTTCAAGGGCAAAATCAACACCATTAAATATGCTACAATGAAAATGCAGTCAAACTGTCATTATAACCATCATCATGAAATAGTCCCAATGACAGTATAGATATCTTAGCAATATAGCCACAAAGAGATTATAGTCATAATGTCAACATTGTCACAATGACAATATACTGTCACCTTAATAGTAAAGTTATGACGATAATGTATCGCTTATGAAAAAATATGTATGACTAAAAAAGATGACAATATAGCAACTATAAAAGAGATCACCTTGACAATATAGCCAAGATGACGATATGTAAATCTTCGCAATATAACTAAAACGAATAGATAGCCAAAATGACGGTATGTTCATAATGACAATACTGCTGCTATGAAAATTTATCCCCCATGACACTATAGCTGCAATGACAATAAAGCAATCTTGACCAAAGAGTAACAGTGAAAATACAGCAAACGACTATATAGCCACCATGAAAGTACAGCCACTATGACAATAATGTCACTATATAAATCACTGACTATATAAACATCATGAAAATAAAGCTTCCATGTCAACATACTTACCATGACAATTTAGCCAATATGATGATATAGTCAAGACGGCAATATATTCACTATAACAATATAGCCATGATCATATAAGTGATATGACAATACAGTCAACGCAACAATAAGGAAGCCATCAAATTATATTCATTATAGCAATATAAGCACCTGACAATATTGATGCTGTGACAAAATAGTTTTTTTCGGATCATAGCAAACATATAGGCTCCAGGGCAATATAGTGTCCATAACAAAATACCGACTAAGACAAGATTTTTAATTAAGATATAGTCAACTTGACAGTATAGCCGATAAAACAATGAAACAACAATGAAAATATACCTGCCATAACAATATAGCTACCATGAAAATGCAGTCAACATGACAAAATTGTCACAATGAAATATAATCGCCATTACCATTTAGTTACCATAATCATATATCAATCATGATGATATCATCAGGAGGCTGACATAAACACCATCACAGTATAAAAACCATGAGAATATAGTGACATGATAATATGATATCCATACACTTGCACTCACATTACCAAATTAGCCGACATGAAAATATTGTTATCATGATCATATGATTAAAACAAAATTGTAGTTAATGACAAAATATATCCCCAACGACAAAATTAACCATAGCAACATAGCCAGCAAGTAAATATGGCGACCAAGAGAATATAGTTAGGATGGCATTATATTGAAAATAACAATACAGCCACAATGGCATGATAATAAAATCCCATGGAACATATCCACAATAACAGTTTATTTGCTAAGACACTATATCACCTTGCCAATATCGCCAAAATGTTCGTCTAGGCATCATATCAATATACTGCCAGAAAAAGAAAATAAGCACCACAATGATATAGCTAACTTAACAATATAGCTACCCTGATAATATATTCAATATGAAAAGACAGTCACCTCCTTACAGTATAACAAAAATGAAAAATAGCTATCATGGCAATGTAGTCACCTATCAGTATAGTCACCATGGCAATATAGTTACCATAACCATGTAATCATAACTGGAATATAACCAACATGACTATATAGTCAAGATGACATGCAACCATCATGACAATACAGGCAACATGACATTAGAGTCTCTACGACAATATTGCAATCGCTTCAACAAATTAAATGATAATATAGATATTACTGGAACACAGTCACCATGACAGTATTATCACAAATGCAATATAACCGCGATAACAAAATTATCCTACCAGTGGCACCCTGCCACTGCAATATAGCTAACATAATAATACATTTACTACGACAGTACTGAAACCATGACAATATAGCATATCATGACAATGTATGTATAATCCACAATGAAGGTTTTATCTTATATGATCATGATTGGTGTATGATTATCGAAACCATAATGTGATATCGTTTGTATATCATTGTAATGAATTTGTCATAGTACCTATATTTAAATGTAAGCTATATTGTTAGGGTAGGTACATTTTCATGGTTGTTCTACTGTTTTATTGGCTATACTGTCAAGGTGACTGTATTGTGATGATAAATCCTGTCTTCTTCGCTATTTTATCATAGAGACTATATTCTCTTGGACGCTATATGTTTGCTATGATCCAAAAATGACTGTTTTGTCACAGTATCTATATTTTCATGTGGCTGTATTCTCAGAGTGGATATAATTTATAAATGCGTTTATTGTTGCATTGACTATATTGTCATATCATTTATGTGATCATGGTGGCTTTATTGTTATGGTGAATATATTAGCGTCTTGACTATATTATCAAAAGGGCGAAACTGTCACTTTAAAGATATTTATATGGAGGCTATATTTTCACGACAAATATATTTATATGGACGCTATATTTTCATGATGTTCATGTACTCATTCTATATTCATTATCAAGGTGACGCTCATGTCCTGGCGATTGATTTATATCGAGAGATTATTGTCATGGTGGCTGTACTTTCTTGATGGCTGTATAGTCGTTTACCATTTTTTCAATAGTACTCTTTTTGTGAAGATGGCTTTATTGTAAGTGAAGCTGGAGAATCGTGGGGAACATATTTTCATAGTTGCAGTATTGTCATTATGAACATAACGTCGTTCTGGTTATCATCCCTTTTTCTTTACGTTGCTATGATTTATATATCGTCACCTTGACTATAGTGGCAAAGTGATCTTTTTTATAGGTGCCATACTGTCATTTTCTAATCATGCACATTTTGTCACAAGCGATATATCATTTTGATAACTTTATTTCTAAGGTGACAGTATTTTAATAGCGACTATATTGTCATAATAACTATAATCTCAGAGTGGCTATATTGCCATGGTCACTATTTTATCATGATATTTATGTCGTAGTGACTGTATATTCATGGCAGCTTTTTAATGGTGTATAAAATTTTGTCCTTGAGGTTATAGCATAATAGAAACGAAATTTTTCTTTTTCATTAAATAATCAAGTGACTACATTGTCATGATATGCTATATTATTATGGTTTCAGTACTGTCGTGGTGAATGCTTTGTTATTGTGGCTATATTGTAATGGAAGCCATAGTGGCAGGGTGACTATATTTTCATGTTAGGATCATTTTGTTATGATGATTATATAACATTTCTGAGTATATTGTCATCGTCATTGTGTTGCCATAATATCTATATTGTCATTTAACTTGTTGAATTAGTGGCCATATTGTCTTAGAGACTGTATTTTGATGTTTTCTGTATTGTCATGGTAGTTGTATTGTCATCGTGACTATAAGGACATAGTGACTATATTGCCATTAAGAATACATTGCTATGGTAATCATATTGCCATGATGGCTATATTGTTTGGTTACCATATTGCCATGATGGCTATATTGTTCAGTTACCATATTGCCATGATGGCTATTTGTCATTTTTTTCTTTTATATTTCAAGGAGGTGGCTGTCTTTTAATGTTACCTATATTTTCAGAGTAGTATATTGTCAAGTTAGCTATATCGTTCTCATGAGTATTTTTTCTGTTGATATATTGCCATGATGGCTATACTAACATTTTAGAGATATTGGCATGGTGATATATCGTCTTAGCAGCTAAACTCTTGTTGTGGCTATCTTTTGGGTATTTTCTATCTTGAATATTTTGCCATGGCAGCTACATTATCAACGTTACTATATTTTCATGGTAGCTATATTGTCATGGTGACGACATTGGCACGGTGGCTTTATTGTAATTGTCAAGACAATACTCACTACATTATCTTGGTCGCTATAACAAGTTGATGGCTATATTGCTATGATTAATTTTGTCGTTGGGATATATTTTTCACTATATGCAATATTGTTGTGATTATATGAACATGATAACAATATATTCATGGCGGCTTCTTTGGTATTGTAAGTGTAAGTGTATGGATATCATATCATCATGTCACTTACACTGTCATGGTTTTTATACTGTGATATTGTTTATGTGAACCTGCTGATTATATGATCATGATTGGTCTATGATTATGGTAACTATATTGTAATGCCGATGATATTTCATTATGATAATTTTGTCATGTTGACTAAAATTTCATGACATCTATAATGTTTTGGCAGATATAGTTTCATGATTGTTACATTGTTTTATGGTCTATACTGTCAAGGTGTCTATATCATAATGATATAACCTGTCTTGGTCGCTATTTTGTCATAGAGACTATGTTGTCCTGCCGGCTATATGTTTGCTATGATTCAAAAGCGACTATTTGTCACAGTATCCATATTGTCATGTAGTTATACTGCCATAGTGAATATGATTTTTATATTTCTTTTTGCTTCTTTGACTGTACTGTCACATCAGTTATATGATCACTGTGGCTATATTGTTATAGTGAATAAATTGCAGTCATAAATTGCAGACTATATTATCATAATGGCCATATTATCGTGGCAAACATGTTGACATGGAGGCTATATTTTCATGATATTTATATAGTTATTCTAAGTTTATTATCAATGTGACTAATGACATGGTGATGATTTGTATCGGGACAATATTATCATGGTGGCTGAACTATGATGGTGGCTATATTCTCGTTTGCTGTATTTTCAATGTTGCTCTTTTGTGAATATGGCTTTGTTGTCAGTGTAGCTATAGTGTCATGGGGAAAATATTTTCATACTGGCAGTATTGTCATTATGCCCCTACCCTTATTTTGGCTATCTTTTCATTTTAGTTACATTGCTATAATGTATATATCGTCACCTTAGCTATGTTGGCAAGGTTATCTTTGTATAGGTGATATATTGTTATTATTTACCACTTTGTCATAAGCGAAATATTTTCATGATAATCATATTTTTATGTGAAAATATTGTCATAGCGACTATATTATCATTATGACTAAAATGTCACGGTGGCTATATTGCCAAGATAACTATATTGTCATGGTGACTATTTTATCATGATTTTTATAATGTCAAAATGACTGTATTTTCGTAGAAGCTTTTTTAATAGTGTTGATACTGCCCTTGAAGATATACCATTTTAGAAGAGAAATTGTCATTTTGATTAAATTATCAGCTGACTACATTGCCATGATATGCTATACTGTTATGGTGCAGTACTGTCATGGTAAATCTTTTATTACTGTTTCTACATTGCAGTGGAAACCAAAATGGTAGGTGGCTATATTTCCATGGGAGGATAATTTTATCATGGTGATTATATTGCATTTCTGAGTATATTGTCATGATAACTATGTTGCCATAATATCTATATTGTCATATGATTTGTCAAATTGATGGCAATATTGTTTTAGAGACGGTACTGTCATGTTATCTGTATTGTCACGGTGGTTGTATTGTCAACGTGACTATATAGTCATGTTGGCTACTTTGTCGTTAAGATCACATTGTTATGCTAACTATATTACCATAGTGGCTGTATTGCTAAATGACTATATCGCCACGATGGCTATATGTCATTTTTGCTATATAACAAGGAGGTGACTGTCTTTTCATGTTGGCAATATTGTCAGAATAGCTATATTGTCGAGTAGTCGGTATATATATTTCTTTTCTGGCGGTGTATTATCATGATGGTAATAATAACATTTTGGCGATATTGGCATAGCGATATAGTGTTTCAATAGCTAAACTCTTGTTGTGGATATTTTTCAATTGTATATTTTATCATGGTAGCTACATAGTCAAGGATATTATATTTTCATAGTAGCTACATTGTCATGGTGAAGACAATGGCATGGTGGCTGTATTCTTACTTTCAATATAATGCCGTCCTGGCTACATTATCTTGGTCGCTATATCATCTTGATGGCTATATTGTTATGGTTAATTTTGTCTTTCGGGATATATTTTGTAATTAGTGACAATACTGTAGTGATTATATGATCATGATACCATTTTCATGAAAACTTATGTGGTATTGTAAGTGTAAGTGAATGGATATCATCTCATCATGTCACTTAAATCGTCATGGTTTTTACACTATGATCTTGTTTATGTGAACCTGCTGATTATATAATCATGATTGGTGTTTGATTATGGTAACTATATTGCAATGTTGTTTTATTTCATTGTGATAATTTTGTCATACTGACTACAATTCCATGACAGCTATAATGTTATGACCATATCATGATGATAAATCCTGTCTGAGTGACTATTTTTTCACAGAGACTATATTGTCCTGGAATCTATATTTTTGCTATGATCCGAAAACGACTATCTATTAACAGTATCTATATTGTCAGGTGGTTATATTGCGATTGTGAATATAAGTTGAATGTTTCTATATTTTTGCTTTGATTACATTGTCATATCAGTTATATGATCATGGTACCTTTATTGTCATAGTGAATAGATTGTCGTCGTGACTATATTTCATAATGGCTAAATTGTCATAGCAAATATCTTGACATGGGGGCTATATTTTCATGATATTTATAAATTCATTGTAAGATTACTGTCAAGGTGACTCTATTGTCCTGGTGATTGAGTTATATCGTGATATTATTGTCAAGATGGCTGTATTATCATGGTGGCTATATTGTATTTGCTGTATTTCAATTTTACGCTTTTGTGAAGATAGCTTTACTGTCAGTGTACCTATATTGTCATGGAGAATATATTTTCATAGTGGAATTATTGTCATTATGAACATACTGTCATTTTGACCATCTCCTTATTTTGGTTACATTTCTATCATATATATATCATCACCTTGGCTATATTAGCAACGTGATCTTTTTTTACGGTTGCTATATTTTCATTTTTTTAATCATGCATTTTTTGTCGTAAGTGATACATTATCATGATAACTATAACATTCCGGTAACTATATATTTGCATTTTGACTATAATGTTATTATGACAATGATATCACGTTGGATATCTTGCCAAAGTAACTTTACTGTCATGGTGTCTATTTCATCATGATGGTTATAATGTCATGGTGACTACATTTTCACGGTAGCTTTTATATTGGTGTGGGGTTTGCCCTTGAGGATGTATCATTATAAAACGAGATTCTCATTTTGATTAAAACATTAGGGGACTACATTGTCGTGATATGCTATATTGTTATGGTTTCAGGAATGCCATTGTATATGTATTATTATGTTGGCTATATTCCAATGGAAGCCATAGTGGCAGAGTGGCTATATTTTCATAATATAATAATTTTGTTTTGTCGATTATATTCCGATTGTGTGTATATTGTCATGGTAACTGTTGCAAGAATATCTATACTGTCATTTGATTTGTTGAATTGGTGGCAATATTATATTGATATGGTAACTATATTGCCATGGTGGCTATATTGTTAAATGAATATATTTCCATGATGGCTAATTGTTATTTTTTGTTATATTACAAGGGGGTGATTTCATGTTGCCTATATATCAGAGTACCTATATTGTTATCATAAGATTACAGTCATAAAGACAATATAGTCGCCATGCCAATATTTTCACCTTAATGATATGGGTATCCTGATAATATATCGCTTATAACAGAATATGCACGATTAAAAAATGACAATATACCACCTATAAAAAAAATCACCTTCCCAATATAGCCAAGCTGACGATATATATAACATAGCAATGTAACACAAATTAGAAGATAGCCAAAATGACTTTATTTCATGATGACAATTGCGTCACTATGAAAATTTGTTCCCAATGAAAGTTTAGCTACACTGACATTAAAGCTATATTCACTAAATAGTAACATTGAAAACGCATCAAACGACAATATGGCCACCATGATTATACAACCACCATAACAATAATGTTACAACATAAATCAATCACTGTGATATTAGAGTAAACTTGAAAATTTTTTTACAATTACCATAAAAGTATCATGAGAAGATAGCATCTATATCAACATATTTCTCATAACAATTTAGCCATTCTGATAGTATAGTCACAACTACATTATATTCACTATAACAACAAAGCCACCATGGCCATATAACACATATAACAATATAGTCAACGCAACATTAAAGAAACATTCAGATTATGTTCACAACGTCAATATAGCCACCTGACAATATACATACCGTGACAAAATAGTCGCTTTCGGATCATAGGAAACATATAGCCTCTAAAGTATATAGTGTCCAGGAGACAATAGCGTCCAAAACAGAATTTATCAATACTATACAGCCGCCTTGACAGTATAGCCCATAAAACAATGTCAGAACCATGAAAATGTACCTGCCATACCAATATAACTACTATCAAAATGAAGTCAACATACCGAAATGATCAAAAAGATATTGCCATTGCTATATAGTTACAATAATCATACATTAATGATGATAATGTAATCAGCATTTTCACATAAGCACCATCACCGTTTAAAAGCATGACAGACTAAGTTACATGATGATATGATATCCAGACAGATACACTCAAGATGCCAAATAAGCCGTCATAGAAATATTATCATAATCATATAATCACAACCAAATTGCAGGTAAAGACAAAATACATCTCCAACGATGAAATTGACCGTAGCAATATAGCGATCAAGTTGATATAGCGACCAAGATAATGTAGCCAGGATGGCGTTATATTGAACATAACAATACACCCGCCATGCCAATATCGTCATCTTTACAATGTAGCTTACAAGAATTATATTAGCCTTGACAATGTAGGTACCATAATAATGTATTCCCCTGAAAAAATGTCCAAAACAACAGTTGGGCTGCGAAACCTATATCACCATGCTAATCTTGCCAAAATTCTAGTATAGCCATCATGGCAATGTAAAAAAAGGAAAAAAAAATACCCACCACAATATGATAGGTAATTCAACAATATAGCTATTCTGACAAAAAGCCATGATGGCAATATAGTTACCATAAGAATGTAATCTTAATGACAGTATAGCCTTCGTGAACATTGAGTCACGATGACAAGACAATAATGATTACCATACAGTCTCTATGACAATATTGCCATCAATTTAATAAATCAAATGACAATATAGAAATTATGGCAACACAGTCAACATGACAATATATTCAAAAATACAATAAATTACTGATAACAAAATTATCAAACCATGAAAGTATAGCCACCCTGATACTATGGCTTCCATTGTAATGTAACCAAAATAATATACATTCACCATGACAGTACTGAAACTATAACAATATAGCATATCATGACAATGTATTCACCTCATAATTTAAACGAAATGAAATATCCGTTTTTATAATGATATATCTCCAAGGGTAAATCAACACCATCAAATAAGCTACAATGAAAATGTAGTCACATCTAGTTATCTTAGCAATATAGCCACTAAGAGATTGTGGTCATAATGACAATATAGTCACCATGACAATATACTGTCACTTTAATGATATAGTTATCAAGATAATGTATCACTCATGAAAAAATGTACGTGATTAAAAAAAATGACAATATAGCAACTATAAAGAGATCACCTTGCCAATATAGCCAAGGTGACGATATGTAAAGCTTCGCAATGTAACCAAAATGAGCAGATAGCCAAAATGACGATATGTTCATAATGACAATACTGCTACTACGAAAATATATTCCCCATGACACTATAGCTACAATGACAATAAAGCAACCCTCACAAAAGAGTAACATTGAAAATACAGGAAACGACAATATAGCCACCATGACAATGCAGCTTTCGTGACAATAATGTCACGTTTTACATCAATCGCCAGGCTATTAGAGTCACCTTGAAAGTAATATTTCAATGACTTTATGAATATCATGAAAATATAGCCCTCATGTCAACATATTTCCTATGACAATTTAGCCATTATGATAATATAGTCACGACGACAAGATATTCACTATGACAATAAAGCTACCATGATCATATAACTGATATGACAATATAGACTTCAGGATATGTAGTGTCTAGGACAATATAGAAATTACGGCAACACAGTAACCATGAGAATATACTCACAAATACAATAAATTCGTCATAACAAAATGATCCAACCATGAAAATATAGTTACCCTGAGATTATGACTTTAATTGTAATGTAACCAACATAATGTATATTCAACATGACAGTACTGAAACTATAACAATATCGCATATCATGGCAATATATTCACATGATAATTTAAAAAAAAGGAAATTTTCGTTTTTATAATATATCTTCAAGGGCAAAATCAAAACCATTAAATATGCTACAATGAAAAAGCCGTCAAACTGTCATTATAATCATCATCATGAAATAGTCACCATGACAGTATAGTTATCTTAGCAATATTCCACTAAGAGATTATAGTCATATTGTCAACATTGTCACAATGACAATATACTGTCACCTTAATAGTAAACTTATCACGATAATGTATCGCTTATGAAAGAATATGCATGACTAAAAAAAATTACAACATAGCAACTATAAAAGAGATCCCCTTGACAATATAGCTAAGGTGACGATATGTAAATCTTCGCAATATAACCAAAATGAGTAGATAGCCAAAAATGACGGTACGTTCATAATGACAATACTGCTGCTATGAAAATATATACCCCATGACACTATAGCTACAATGAAAATAAAGCAAAATTCACAAAAGAGTAACAGTGAAAATACAGCAAACGACTATATAGCCACCATGAAAGTACAGCCACTATGACAGTAATGTCACGATATAATTCACTGACTATATAAACATCATGAAAATAAGGCTTCCATGTGAACATACTTACCATGACAATTTAACCAATATGATAATATAGTCAAGACGGCAATATATTAACTATAACAATATAGCCATGATCATATAAGTTATATGACAATACAGTCAAGGCAACAATAAGGAAGCCTTCAAATCATATTCATTATGGCAATATACGCACCTGACAATATTGATGCTGTAACAAAATAGTCTCTTTCGGATCATAGCAAACATATAGGCTCCAGGACAATATAGTGTCCATGACAAAATAGCGACCAAGAGAAGATTCTTATTTAAGATATAGTCACCTTGACAGTATAGCCGATAAAACAATGAAACAACAATGAAAATGTACCTGCCATAACAATATAGCTACCATGAAAATGCAGGCAACATGACAAAATTGTCACAATGAAATATAATCGCCATTAGAATTTAGTTACCATAATCATATATCAATCATGATAATATCATCAGGAGGCTGACATAAACACCATCACAGTATAAAAACCATGACAATATACTGACACGATAATATGATATCCATACACTTGCACTCACATTACCAAATAAGCCGCCATGAAAATATTATCATGATCATATGATTAAAACAAAATTGTAGTTAATGACAAAATATATCCCAACGACAAAATTAACCACAGCAATATAGCCAGCAAGTAAATATAGCGACCAAGATAATGTAGTTAGGATGGCATTATATTGAAAATTACAATACAGCCACAATGGCAATATCGTCACCATGACAATGGAGCTACAATGAAAATATAGTAACATTGACAATGTAGCTACTGTGATAATAAAATCCCATGGAACATATCCACAATAACAGTTTATTTGCTAAGACACTATATCACCATGCCAATATCGCCAAAATGTTAGTCCAGGCCTCATGGCAATATGCCACCAGAAAAAGAAAATAAGCACCACAATGATATAGCTAACTTAACAATATAGCTACCCTGATAATATATTCAATATGAAAAGACAGTCACCTCCTTACAGTATAACAAAAATGAAAAATAGCTATCATGGCAATGTAGTCACCTATTAACATAGTCACCATGGCAATATAGTTACCATAACCATGTAATCATAACTGGAATATAACCAACATGACTATATAGTCAAGATGACATGCAACTATCATGACAATACAGGCAACATGACGTTAGAGTCTCTACGACAATATTGCAATCGCTTCAACAAATTAAATGATAATATAGGTATTACTGGAACAGTCACCATGACAGTGTTATCACAAATGCAATATAACCGCGATAACAAAATTATCCTACCATGAAAATTTAGCCACCCTGTCACTGCAATATAGCTAACATAATAATACATTCACTACGACAGTACTGAAACCATGACAATATAGCATATCATGACAATGTAGTCACCTGATGACAGTCGCGCACCACCTACCGACGTGTACGGAGCTGCTATCGTCTTTCAGAGCTAGGTTGTAGCTACTCCTCCCTGCGTTGTCGCTACCCTTGCTTTGTTTTGAAGGTTTCATCTTATATGATCATGATTGGTGTATGATTATCGAAACCTTAATGTGATATCATTTGTATTTCATTGTAATGAATTTGTCATAGTAACTATATTTTCATGTAAGCTATATTGTTAGGGTAGGTAAATTTTCATGGTTGTTCCACTGTTTTATTGGCTATACTGTCAAGGTGACTGTATTGTGATAATAAATCCTATCTTCTTCGCTATTTTGTCATAGAAACTATATTCTCTTGGACGCTATATGTTTGCTATGATCCGAAAATGACTGTTTTGTCACAGTATCTATATTTTCATGTGGCTGTATTCTCAGAGTGGATATAATTTATAAATGCGTTTATTGTTGCGTTGACTATATTGTCATATCATTTATGTTATCATGGTGGCTTTATTGTTATGGTGAATATATTAGCGTTTTGACTATATTATCAGAATGGCGAAACTGTCACTTTAAAGATATTCATATGGAGGCTATATTTTCACGACAAATATATTTATATGGACGCTATATTTTCATGATGTTCATGTACTCATTGTATATTCATTATCAAGGTGATGCTAATGTCCTGGCGATTGATTTATATCGAGAGATTATTGTCATGGTGGCTGTACTTTCTTGATGGCTGTATAGTCGTTTGCTATTATTTCAATAGTACTCTTTTTGTGAAGATGGCTTTATTGTCATTGAAGCTGGAGAATCGTCGGGAACATATTTTCATAGTTTCAGTATTGTCATTATGAACATACCGTCGTTCTGGTTATCATCTCTTTTTCTTTACTTTGCTATGATTTATATATCGTCACCTTGACTATAGTGGCAAGGTGATCTTTTTTATAGGTGATATACTGTCATTTTCTAATCATGCATATTTTGTCACAAGCGATATATCATTTTGATAACTTTATTATTAAGGCGACAGTATTTCAATAGTGACTATATTGTCATAATGACTATAATCTCAGAGTGGCTATATTGCCATGGTCACTATTTTATCATGATATTTATGTCATAGTGACTGTATTTTCATGGCAGCTTTCTAATGGTGTATAAAATTTTGTCCCTGAGGTTATACCATAATAGAAGCGAAATTTTTCTTTTTTATTAAATGATCAAGTGACTACATTGTCATGATATGCTATATTGTTATGGTTTCAGTACTGTCGTGGTGAATGTTTTGTTATTGTGGCTATATTGTAATGGAAGACATAGTGGCAGGGTGACTATATTTTCATGGTAGGATCATTTTATTATGACGATTATATAACATTTCTGAGTATATTGTCATCGTGATTGTTTTGCCATAATATCTATATTGTCATTTAACTTGTTGAATTAGTGGCAATATTGTCTTAGAGACTGTATTTTGATGTTTTCTGTATTGTCATGGTAGTTGTATTGTCATCGTGACTATAAGGACATGGTGACTATATTGCCATTAAGAATACATTGCTATGGTAATCATATTGCCATGATGGCTATATTGTTTGGTTACCATATTGCCATGATGGCTATATTGTTTATCTACCATATTTCCATGATGGCTATTTGTCATTTTTTTTTTTTTATATTTCAAGTAGGTGGCTGTCTTTTAATGTTACCTATATTGTCAGAGTAGTATATTGTCAAGTTAGCTATATCGTTGCAATGAGTATTTTTTCTGTTGGTATATTGCCATGATGGCTATACTAACATTTTAGAGATATTGGCATGGTGATATATCGTCTTAGCAGCTAAACTCTTGTTGGGGCTATCTTTTGGGTATTTTCTATCTTGAATATTTTGCCATGGCAGCTACATTATCAACGTTACTATATTTTCAAGGTAGCTATATTGTCATGGTGACGACATTGGCACGATGGGTGTATTGTAATTCTCAATACAATGCTCGCTACATCATCTTGGTCGCTATAACAAGTTGATGGCTATATTGCTATGATTAACTTCGTCGTTGGGAATATATTTGTCACTACCTACAATATTGTTGTGATTATATGATCATGAAAACAATATATTCATGGCGGCTTCTTTGGTATTGTAAGTGTAAGTGTATGGATATATCATCATGTCACTTATACTGTCATGGTTTTTATACTGTGATATTGTTTATGTCAACCTGCTGATTATATGATCATTATTGGCCTATGATTATGGTAACTATATTGTAATTCCGATGATATTTCATTGTGATAATTTTGTCATGTTGACTAAAATTTCATGATCTCTATAATGTTTTGGCAGGTACAGTTTCATAATTGTTACATTGTTTTATGGTCTATACTGTCAAGGTGTCTATATTATAATGATATATCCTGTCTTGATCGCTATTTTGTCATAGAGACTATGTTGTCCTGCCGGCTATATGTTTGCTATGATTCAAAAGCGACTATTTGTCACAGTATCTATATTGTCATGTAGTTATACTGCCATAGTGAATATGATTTTTATATTTCTTTTTTGCTTCTTTGACTGTATTGTCACATCAGTTATATGATCAGTGTGGCTATATTGTTATAGTGAATAAATTGCCGTCATGACTATATTATCATAATGGCCAGATTATCATGGCAAACATGTTGACATGGAGGCTATATTTTCATGATATTTATATAGTCATTGTAAGTTTATTATCAAGGTGACTAGTGACATGGTGATGATTTGTATTGTGACATTATTATCATGGTGGCAGAACTATGATGGTGGCTGTATTCTCGTTTGCTGTATTTTCAATGTTGCTCTTTTGTGAATATGGCTTCGTTGTCAGTGTAGCTATAGTGTCATGGGAACATATTTTCATAGTGGCAGTATTGTCATTATGACCATACCGTCATTTTGGCTATCTTTTCATTTTAGTTACATTGCTATAATGTATATATCGTCACCTTAGCTATGTTGGCAAGTTGATCTTTTTATAGGAGATATATTGTCATTATTTAACTCTTGCATACTTTCTCATAAGCGAAATATCATGATAATTATATCTTCATGGTGACAATATTGTCATAGCGACTATATTATCATTATGACTATAATGTCACAGTGGCTATATTGCCAAGATAACTATATTGTCATGGTGACTTTTTTATCATGATTTTTATAATGTCATAATGACTGTATTTTCGTAGAAGTTTTTTTAATGGTGTTGATATTGCCCTTGAGGATATACACTTATAGAAGAGAAATTGTCATTTTGATTAAATTATCAGCTGACTACATTGCCATGATATGCTATACTGTTATGGTTTCAGTACTGTCATGGAAAATCTTTTATTACTGTTTCTACATTGGCAATGGAAACCAAAATGGTAGGTGGCTATATATTCATGGTAGGATAATTTTATCATGGCGATTATATTGTATTTCTGAGTATATTGTTACGGTGACTATGTTGCCATAATATCTGTATTGTCATATAATTTGTCAAATTGATGGCAATATTGTCTTAGAGACGGTACTGTCATGTTATCTGTATTGTCACGGTGGTTGTATTGTCAACGTGACTATAGAGTCATGTTGGCTACATTGTCGTTAAGATCACATTGTTATGCTAACTATATTACCATAGTGGCTGTATTGCTAAATCCCTATATCGCCATGGTGGCTATTTGTCATTTTTGTTATATAACAAGGAGGTGACTGTCTTTTCATGTTGGCAATATTGTCAGAATAGCTATATTGTCGAGTATTGGGTATATATATTTCTTTTCTGGCGGTATATTATCATGATGGCAATAATAACATTTTGGCGATATTGGCATAGCGATATAGTGTTTTAGCAGCTAAACTCTTGTTGTGGATATTTTTCAATTGCATATTTCATCATTGTAGCTACATAGTCAAGGTTACTATATTTTCATGGTAGCTACATTGTCATGGTGAAGACATTGGCATGGTGGTTGTATTCTTACTTTCAATATAATGCCGTCCTGGCTACATTATCTCGGTCGCTATGTCATCTTCATTCGCTATATTGTTATGGTTAATTTTGTCTTTCGGGATATATTTTGTAATTAGTGACAATACTGTTGTGATTATATGATCATGATAATATTTTCATGAAAACTTATGTGGTATTGTAAGTGTAAGTGAATGGATATCATCTCATCATGTCACTTAAATTGTCATGGTTTTTACACTATGATCTTGTTTATGTGAACCTGCTGATTATATAATCGTGATTGGTGTATGATTATGGTAACTATATTGTAATGTTGTTTTATTTCATTGTGATTATTTTGTCATGTTGACTACAATTCCATGACAGCTATAATGCTATGAGCATATCATGATGATAAATCCTGTCTGAGTGACTGTTTATCACAGAGACCAAATTGTCCTTGAGTCTATATTTTTGCTATGATCTGAAAACGACTATCTATTAACAGTATCTATATTGTCAGGTGGTTATATTGCCATTGTGAATATAAGTTGAATGTTTCTATATTTTTGCTTTGATTATATTGTCATATCAGTTATATAATCATGGTACCTTTATTGTCATAGTGAATAGATTGTCGTCGTGACTATATTTTCATAATGGCTAAATTGTCATAGCAAATATCTTGACATGGGGGCTATGTTTTCATGATATTTATAAAGTCATTGAAAGATTACTGTCAAGGTGACTCTATTTTCCTGGTGATTGAGTTATATCGTGATGTTATTATCAAGATGGCTGTATTGTCATGGTGGCTATATTGTAGTTTGCTGTATCTTGATTTTACGCTTTTGTGAAGATAGCTTTACTGTCAGTGTACCTATAGTGTCATGGAGAATATATTTTCATAGTGGAATTATTGTCATTATGAACATACTGTCGTTTTGACCATCTCCTTATTTTTGTTATATTTGTATCATATATATATCATCACCTTGGCTATATTAGCAACGTGATCTTTTTCTACGGTTGCTATATTTTCATTTTTTTAATCATGCATTTTTTGTCGTAAGTGATACATTATCATGATAAGTATAACATTCCGGTAACTATATATTGGCATTTTGACTATATTGTTATTATGACAATGATATCATGTTGGATATCTTGCCAAAGTAACTTTATTGTCATGGTGTCTATTTCATCATGATGGTTATAATGTCATGGTGACTACATTTTCACGGTAGCTTTTATATTGGTGTTGGGTTTGCCCTTGAGGATGTATCATTATAAAACGAGATTCTCATTTTGATTAAATCATTAGGGGACTACATTGTCGTGACATGCTATATTGTTATGGTTTCAGGAATGTCATTGTATATGAATTATTATGTTGGCTATACTCCAATGGAAGCCATAGTGGCAGAGTGGCTATATTTTCACAATATAATCATTTTGTTATGTCGATTATATTCCCCTTGTGTGTATATTGTCGTGGTGACTGTTGCCATAATATCTATACTGTCATTTGATTTGTTGAATTGGTGGCTATATTGTCATAATGTAATGTCATGGTTCTTGTATTGTCTCTGTGGTTGTATTGTCATCGTGTTTATATGGTCATGGTAGTTATATTTCCATTAAGATTATATTGATATGGTAACTATATTGCCATGGTGGCTATATTGTTAAATGAATATATTGCCATGATGGCTATTTGTTATTTTTTGTTATATTACAAGGGGGTGAGTGTCTTTTCCTGTTGCCTATATATCAGGGTACCTATATTGTTGTCATAATATTACAGTCAGACAGACAATATAGTCGCCATGCCAATATTTTCACCTTAATGATATGGGTATCATGATAATATAGCGCTTATAACAGAATATGTACGATTAAAAAATGACAATATACCACCTATAAAAAAAATCACCTTCCCAATATATCCAAGGTGACGATATATATAACATAGCAATGTAACCCTAATTAGAAGATAGCCAAAATGACTTCATTTCATAATGACAATTGCGTCACTATGAAAATTTGTTCCCAATGAAAGTATAGCTACACTGACATTAAAGCCATATTGACTAAATAGTAACATTGAAAACGCATCACACGACAATATAGCCACCATGATTGTACAGCCACCATAACAAAAATGTTAAAACATAAATCAATCACTATGATATTGGAGTAAACTAAATGTAATCAGTATTTTCACAAAACCACCATCACCGTTTAAAAGCATGACAAAGTTACATGATGATATGATATCCAGACAGATACACTCAAGACGCCAAATAAGCCGTCATAGAAATATTATCATGATCATATAATCACAACCAAATTTTAGGTAAAGACAAAATACATCCACAACGATGAAATTGACCGTAGCAATATAGCCATCAAGTTGATATAGCGACCAAGATAATGTAGCCATGCCAATATCGTCATCTTTACAATGTAGCTTGTATGAAATATAGTAACCTTGACAATGTAGGTGCCATGATAATGTATTCCCATGAAAAAATGTCCAAACAACAGTTGGACTGCGAACACTATATCACCATGCTAATCTTGCCAAAATTCTAGTATAGCCATCATGGCAATATACCAAAAGGAATAAAAATACCCACCACAATAAGATAGCTAACTTAAGAATATAGCTACTCTGAGAAAAAGCCATGATTGCAATATAGTTACCATAAGAATGTAATCTTAACGACAGTATAGCCATCATGACCATAGAGTCACGATAACATGACAACCATGATGACCATACAGGCAACATGACAATACAGTCTCTATGACAATGTTGCGATCAATTTACTAAATCAAATGACAATATAGAAATTATGGCAACCCAGTCACCATGACAATATATTCAAAAATACAATAAAATACTAATAAGAAAATGATCAGACCATGAGAATATACCCACCCTGCCACTATGGCTTCCATTGTAATGTAGCCAACATAATATACATTCACCATGACAGTACTGAAACTATAACCATATAGCATATCATGACAATGTATTCACCTCATAATTTAAACAAAATGAAATATCCGTTTTTATAATAATATATCTCCAAGGGTAAATCAACACCATTAAATAAGCTACAATGAAAATGTAGTCACACGTAGTTATCTTAGCAATATAGCCACTAAGAGATTGTAGTCATAATGACAATATAGTCACCATGACAATGTACTGTCACTTTAATGATATAGTTATCAAGATAATGTATCACTCATGAAAAAATATACAAGATTAAAAAAAATGTCAATATAGCAACTATAAAGATATGACCTTGCCAATATAACCAAAGTGACGATATGTAAATCTTCGCAATGTAACCAAAATAAGCAGATAGCCAAAATGACGATATGTTCATAATGACAATACTGCTACTACGAAAATATATTCCCCATGACTCTATAGCTACAATATCAATAAAGAAATCTTCACAAAAGAGTAACATTGAAAATATAGGAAACGACAATATAGCCACCGTGACAATGCAGCCATCGAGACAACAATGTCACGATATACATCAATCGCCAGAGTCACCGTGATAGTAATCTTTCAATGACTATGAATATCATGAAAATATAGCCCTCATGTCAACATATTTCCTATGACAATTTAGCCATTATGATAATATAGTCACGACGACAAGATATTCACTATGACAATAAAGCTATCATGATCATATAACTGATATGACAATATAGATTTCAGGATTTGTAGTGTCCAGGACAATATAGAAACTACGGCAACACAGTAGCCATGAGAATATACTCACAAATACAATAAATTCGTCATAACAAAATAATCCAACCATGAAAATATAGTTACCCCGCCACTATGACTTAATTGTAATGTAACCAACATAATATATATTCAACATGACAGTACTGAAACTATAACAATATCGCATATCATGGCGATACATTCACATGACAATTTTCAAAAAAGGAAATTTTCGTTTCTATAACATATCTTCAAGGGCAAAATCAACACCATTAAATATGCTACAATGAAAATGCAATCAAACTGTCATTATAACCATCATCATGATATAGTCACCATGACAGTGTAGTTATCTTAGCAATATAGCTACTAAGAGACTATAGTCATATTGTCAACATTGTCACAATGATAATATACTGTCACCTTAATAGTAAAGTTATCACGATAATGTATCGCTTATGAAAAAATATGCATGACCAAAAAAAAATGACAACATAGCAACTATAAAAGAGATCAACTAGACAATATAGCCAGGGTGACGATATGTAATTCCTCGTAGTATAACCAAAATGAATAGATAGCCAAAATGACGTTATGTTCATAATGACAATACTGCTGCTATGAAAATATATCCCCCATGACACTATAGCTACAATGACAATAAAGCAATCTTCACAAAAGAGTAACAGTGAAAATACACGAAACGACAATATAGCCACTATGAAAGTACAGCCACTATGACAATAATGTCACGATATAATTTACTGACTATATAAACATCATGAAAATAAGGCTTCCATGTCAACATACTTACCATTACAATTTAGCCAATATGATAATATAGTCAAGACGGCAATATATTCACTAACAATATAGCCATGATCATATGATTCTTATGACAATACAGTCAACGCAACAATAAGGAAGCCTTCAAATTATATTCATTATGGCAATATAAGCACCTGACAATATTGATGCTGTGACAAAATAGTCTCTCTCGGATCATAGCAAAAATATAGGCTCCAGGACAATATAGTGTCCATGACAAAATAGCGACCAAGACAAGATTTTTGATTAATATATATCACATTGACAGTATAGCCGATAAAACAATGAAACAACAATGAAAATGTACCTGCCATAACAATATAGCTACCATGAAAATGCAGGCAACATGACAAAATTGTCACAATGAAATATAATCACCATTACAATTTAGTTACCATTATCATATATAAATCATGATAATATCATCAGGAGGCTGACATAAACACCATCACAGTATAAAAACCATGACAATATAGTGTCATTATAATATGATATCCATACACTTGCACTCACATTACCAATTAAGCCGCCATGAAAATATTGTTATCATGATCATATGATTAAAACAAAATTGTAGTTAATGTTAAAATATATCCCCAACGACAAAATTAAACATAGCAATATAGCCAGCAAGTAAATATAGCGACGAAGATGATGTAGTTAGGATGGCATTATATTGAAAATAACAATACAGCCACAATGGCCATATCGTCATCACGAGAATGGAGCTATCATGAAAATATAGTAACATTGACAATGTAGCTACTATGATAATAAAATCCCATGGAACATATCCACAATAACAGTTTATTTGATAAGAGACTATATCACCATGCCAATATCGCCAAAATATTAGTCTAGTCATCATGGCAATATACCACCAGAAAAAGAAAACAAGCACCACAATGATATAGCTAACTAAACAATATAGCTACCCTGATAATATATTCAATATGAAAAGACAGTCACCTCCTTACAGTATAACAAAAATGAAATATAGCTATCATGACAGTGTAGTCACCTATCAATATATTCACCATGGCAATATAGTTACCATAACCATGTAATCATAACTGGAATATAACCAACATGACTATATAGTCAAGATGACATGCAACCATCATGACAATACAGGCAACATGACATTAGAGTCTCTACGACAATATTGCAATCGCTTCAACAAATTAAATGATAATATTGATATTACTGGAACACAGTCACCATGACAGTATTATCGCAAATGCAATATAACCGCGATAACAAAATTATCCTACCATGAAAATTTAGCCACCCTGCCACTGCAATATAGCTAACATAATAATATATTCACTACGGCAGTACTGAAACCATGACAATATAGCATATCATGACAATGTAGTCACCTGATGACAGTCGCGCACCAGCTATCGACGTGTACGGAGCTGCTATCGTCTTTCTAGGTTGTAGCTATTCCTCCCTGCGTTGTCGCTAGCCTTGCTTTGTTTTGAAGGTTTTATCTTATATGATCATGATTGGTATATGATTATCAAAACCATACTGTGATATCGTTTGTATTTCATTGTAATGAATTTGTCATAGTAACTATATTTTCATGTAAGCTATATTGTTATCGTAGGTACAATTTCATGGTTGTTCCACTTTTTTATTGGCTATACTGTCAAGGTGACTGTATTGTGATGATAAATCCTGCCTTCTTCGCTATTTTGTTATAGAGACTATATTCTCTTGGACGCTATATGTTTACTATGATCCAAAAATGGGAAGTGAGTCAGTTGTTGTTCGCTGATGATACAGCGCTGGTGGCGGATTCATGTGAGAAACTGCAGAAGCTGGTGACGGAGTTTGGTAAAGTGTGTGGAAGAAGAAAGTTAAGAGTAAATGTGAATAAGAGCAAGGTTATTAGGTACAGTAGGGTTGAGGGTCAAGTCAATTGGGAGGTGAGTTTGAATGGAGAAAAACTGGAGGAAGTGAAGTGTTTTAGATATCTGGGAGTGGATCTGTCAGCGGATGGAACCATGGAAGCGGAAGTGGATCATAGGGTGGGGGAGGGGGCGAAAATTTTGGGAGCCTTGAAAAATGTGTGGAAGTCGAGAACATTATCTCGGAAAGCAAAAATGGGTATGTTTGAAGGAATAGTGGTTCCAACAATGTTGTATGGTTGCGAGGCGTGGGCTATGGATAGAGTTGTGCGCAGGAGGATGGATGTGCTGGAAATGAGATGTTTGAGGACAATGTGTGGTGTGAGGTGGTTTGATCGAGTAAGTAACGTAAGGGTAAGAGAGATGTGTGGAAAAAAAAAGAGCGTGGTTGAGAGAGCAGAAGAGGGTGTTTTGAAATGGTTTGGGCACATGGAGAAAATGAGTGAGGAAAGATTGACCAAGAGGATATATGTGTCGGAGGTGGAGGGAACGAGGAGAAGAGGGAGACCAAATTGGAGGTGGAAAGATGGAGTGAAAAGGATTTTGTGTGATTGGGGCCTGAACATGCAGGAGGGTGAAAGGAGGGCAAGGAATAAAGTGAATTGGAGCGATGTGGTATACAGGGGTTGACGTGCTGTCAGTGGATTGAATCAAGGCATGTGAAGCGTCCGGGGTAAACCATGGAAAGCTGTGTAGGTATGTATATTTGCGTGTGTGGACGTGTGTATGTACATGTGTATGGGGGGGGGTTGGGCCATTTCTTTCGTCTGTTTCCTTGCGCTACCTCGCAACCGCGGGAGACAGCGACGAGGTATAAAAAAAAAAAAAAAATCTATATTTTCATGTGGCTGTATTCTCAGAGTGGATATGATCTATAAATGCGTTTATTATTGCGTTGACTATATGGTCATATCATGTATGTGATCATAGTGGATTTATTGTTATGGTGAATATATTAGCGTCTTGACTATATTATCGGAATGGCAAAACTATTAATTTAAAGATATTTATATGGAGGCTATATTTTCACGACAAATCTATTTATATGGACGCTATATTATCATGATGTTCATGTATTCATTGTATATTTATTATCAAGGTGATGCTAATGTCCTGGCGATTGATTTATATCGAGAGATTATTGTCATGGTGGCTGTACTGTCTTGATGGCTGTATAGTCTTTTGCTATTTTTTCAACAGTACTCTTTTTGTGAAGATGGCTTTATTGTCACTGAAGCTGGAGAAACGTGGGGAACATATTTTCATAGTTGCAGTATTGTCATTATGAACATACCGTCGTTCTGGTTATCATCCCTTTTTCTTTACGTTGCTATGATGTATATATAGTCACCTTGACTATAGTGGCAAGGTGATCTTTTTATAGGTGCTATACTGTCATTTTCTAATCATGCATATTTTGTCACAAGCGATATATCATTTTGATAACTTTATCATTAAGGTGACAGTATTTCAATAGCGACTATATTGTCATAATGACTATAATCTCAATATGGCTATATTGCCATGGTCACTATTTTATCATGATATTAATGTCATAGTGACTGTATTTTCATGGCAGATTTTTAATGGTGTATAAAATTTTGTCCCTGAGGTTATACCAAAATAGAAGCGAAATTTTTCTTTTTCATTAAATGATCAATTGACTACATTATCATGATATGCTATATTGTTATGGTTTCAGTGCTGTCGTGGTGAATGTTTTGTTATTGTCGCTATATTGTAATGGAAGCCATAGTGGCAAGGTGACTATATTTCCATGGTAGGATCATTTTATTATGACGATTATATAACATTTCTGAGTATATTGTCATCGTGATTGTGTTGCTATAATATCTATATTGTCATTTAACTTGTTGAATTAGTGGCAATATTGTCTTAGAGACTGTATTTTGATGTTTTCTGTATTGTCATAGTAGTTGTATTGTCATCGTGACTATAAAGACATGGTGACTATATTGCCATTAAGAATACATTGCTATAGTAATCATATTGCAATGATGGCAATATTGTTTGGTTACCATATTGCCATGATGGCCATATTGTTTAGTTGCCATATTGCCATGATGGCTATTTGTCTTTTTTTTTTTATATTTCAAGGAGGTGGCTGTCTTTTAATGATACCTATATTGTCAGAGTAGTATATTGTCAAGTTAGCTATATCGTTGTGATGAGTATTTTTTCTGTTGATATATTGCCATGATGGCTATACTAACATTTTAGAGATATTGGCATGGTGATATATCGCCTTAGCAGCTAAATTCTTGTTGTGGCTATCTTTTGGGTATTTTCTATCTTGAATATTTGGCCATGGCAGGTACATTATCAACGTTACTATATCTTCATGGTAGCTATATTGTCATGGTGACGACATTGGCACGGTGGCTGTATTGTAATTCTCAATACAATGCTCGCTACATTATCTTGGTCGCTATAACAAGTTGATGGTTATATTGCTATGATTAATTTTGTAGTTGGGGATATATTTGTCATTACCTACAATATTGTTGTGATCATATGATCATGATGACAATATATTCATGGCGGCTTCTCCGGTATTGTAAGTGTATGTGTATGGATATCATATCATCATGTCACTTATAATGTCATGGTTTTTATACTGTGATATTGTTTATGTCAACCTGCTGATTATATGATCATGATTGGTGTATGATTATGGTAACTATATTGTAATGCCGATGATATTTCATTATGATAATTTTGTCATGTTGACTAAAATTTCATGACATCTATAATGTTTTGGCAGGTACAGTTTCATGATTGTTACATTGTTTTATGGTTTATATTGTCAAGGTGTCTATATTATAATGATATACCCTGTCTCAGTAGCTATTTTGTCATGTAGACTATGTTGTCCTGCCGGCTATATGTTTGCTATGATTCAAAAGCGACTATTTGTCACAGTATCTATATTGTCAGTTAGTTATACTGATACATTATCATAGTGATACATTATCATAATGACTATAACATTCCGGTAACTATATATTGTCATTTTGACTATATTGTTATTATGACAATGATATCATGTTGGATGTCTTGCCAAAGTAACTTTATTGTCATGGTGTCTATTTCATCATGATGGTTATAATGTCATGGTGACTGCATTTTCACGGTAGCTTTTATATTGGTGTTGGGTTTGCCCTTGAGGATGTATCATTATAAAACGAGATTCTCATTTTGATTAAATCATTAGGGGACTACATTGTCGTGATATGCTATATTGTTATGGTTTCAGGAATGTCATTGTATATATATTATTATGTTGGCTATATTCCAGTGGAAGCCATAGTGGCAGAGTGGTTATATTTTCATAATATAATCATTTTGTTATTTCGATTATATTCCACTTGTGTGTATATTGTCATGGTGACTGTTGCCATAATATCTATACAGTCATTTGCTTTGTTGAATTGGAGGCTATATTGTCATAATGTAATGTCATGGTTCCTCTATTGTCTTGGTGGTTGTATTGTCATCGTGTCTATATGGTCATGGTAGTTATATTTCCATTAAGATTATATTGATATGGTAACTATATTGCCATGGTGGCTATATTGTTAAATGAATATATTGCCATGATGGTTATTTGTTATATTTTTGTTATATTACAAGGGAATGATTGTCTTTTCATGCTGCCTATATATCAGGGTACCTATATTGTTGTCATAAGATTACAGTGATAAAGACAATATAGTCGCCATGCCAATATTTTCACATTAATGATATGGGAATCATGATAATATATCGCTTATATCAGAATATGTACGATTAAAAAATGACAATATACCACCTATAAAAAATCACCTTCCGAATATAGCCAAGGTGGCGATATATATAACAGAGCAATGTAACCCAAATTAGAAGATAGCCAAAATGACTTTATTTCATAATGACAATTGCGTCACTATGAAAATTTGCTCCCAATGAAAGTAGAGCTACACTGACATTAAAGACATATTCACTAAATAGTAACATTGAAAACGCATCAAACGACAATATAGCCACCATGATTGTACAGCCACCATAACAATAATGTTAAAACATAAATCAATCACTATGATATTAGAGTAAATTTGAAAAAAAATTTTACAATTCCCATAAAAGTATCATGAGAACATAGCATCCATATCAACATATTTCCCATGACAATTTCGCCATTATAATAGTATATTCACAACTACGATATTTTCAATATAACAACAAAGCCACCATGGCTATATAACTGATATAACAATATAGTCAACGCAACATTAAAGAAACATTCAGAATATGTTCAGAACGTCAATATAGCCACCTGACAATATAGATACCGTGACAAAATAGTCGCTTTCGAATCATAGGAAACGTATAGCCTCTAAAGTATATAGTGTCCAGGAGACAATAGCGTCCAAAACAGAATTTATCAATACTACACAGCCGCCTTGACAGCATAGCTCATAAAACAATGTCATAACCATGAAAATGTACCTGCCATACCAATATAACTACCATCAAAATGAAGTCAACATACCAAAATGATCAAAAAAGAAATTGTCATTGCTATATAGTTACTATGATCATACATTAATGATGATAATGTAATCAGCATTTTCACATAAGCACCATCACAGTTTAAAAGCATGACAGACTAAGTTACATGATGATATGATATCCAGACATATACACTCAAGATGCCAAATAAGCCGTCATAGTAATATTATCATGTTCATATAATCAAAACGAAATTGTAGGTAAAGACAAAATACATCCCCATCTGTGAAATTGACCATAGCAATATAGCCATCAAGTTGATATAGCGACCAAGATAATGTACCCAGGATGGCGTTATATTGAACATAACAATACACCCGCCATGCCAATATCGTCATCGTTACAATGTAGCTTGCCTGAAATATAGTAATCTTGACAATGTAGGTACCATGATAATGTATTCCAATGAAAAAATGTCCAAAACAACAGTTGGGCTGCGAACTCTATATCACCATGCTAATCTTGCCAAAATTCTAGTATAGCTATCATGGCAAAATACCAAAAGGAAAAAAAATACCCACCACAATAAGATAGCTAACTTAACAATATAGCTACTTTGACAAAAAGACATGATGATAATATAGTTACCAAAAGAATGTAATCTTAATGACAGTATAGCCATCATAACCATAGAGTCACGATAACAAGACAACCATGATGACCATACAGGCAACGTGACAATACAGTCTCTATGACGATATTGCCCTCAATTTAATAAATCAAATGACAATGTAGAAATTATGGGAACACAGTCACCATGACAATATATTCAAAAATACATTAAAATACTAATAACAAAATGATCAAACCATGATAATATAGCCACCCTGCCACTATGGCTTCCATTGTAATGTAGCCAACATAATATACATTCACCATGACAGTACTGAAACTATAACAATATAGCATATCATGACAATGTATTCACCTCATAATTTAAACAAAATGAAATATCCGTTTTTATAATGATATATCTCCAAAGGTAAATCAACACCTTCAAATAAGTTACAATGAAAATGTAGTCACAAGAAGTTGTCTTAGCAATATAGCCACTAAGAGATTGTAATCATAATGATAATATAGTCACCGTGACAGCATACTGTCATTTCAATGATATAGTTATCAAGAGAATGTATCACTCATGAAAAAATATACATTAAAAAAAATGACAATATAGCAACTATAAAGAGATCACCTTGCCAATATAGCCAAGGTGACGATATGTAAATCTTCGCAATGTAACCAAAATGAGCAGATAGCCAAAATGACGATATGTTCATAATGACAATACTGCTCCTACGATAATATATTCCCCATGACACTATAGCTACAATGGCAATAAAGCAATCTTCTTAAAAGAGTAACATTGAAAATAAAGGAAACGTCAATATAGCCACTATGACAATGCAGCTATCGTGACAATAATGTCACGATATACATCAATCGCCAGGCTACTAGAATCACCTTGATAGTAATATTTCAATGACTTTATGAATATCATGAAAATATAGCCCTCATGTCAACATATTTCCTATGACGATTTAGCGTTTATGATAATATAGTCACGACGACAAAATATTCACTATGACAATAAAGCTACCATGATCATATAACTGATATGACAATATAGATTTCAGGATATGTAGTTTCCAGGACAATATAGAAATTACAGCAACTCAGTAACCGTGAGAATATACTCACAAATACAAAAAAAATCGTCATAACAAAATGATCCAACCATGAAAATATAGTTACCCTGCCACTATGACTTTAATTGTAATGTAACCAACATAATATACAATCAACATGACAGTACTGAAACTATAGCAATATCGCATATCATGGCAACATATTCACATGATAATTAAAAAAAAAAGAAACTCTCGTTTTTATAATATATCTTCAAGGGCAAAATCAACACCATTAAATATGCTACAATGAAAATGCAATCAAACTGTCATTATAACCATCATCATGAATAGTCACCATGACCGTATAGTTATCTTAGGAATATAGCCACTAAGAGATTATAGTCATATTGTCAACATTGTCACACTGACAATATACTGCCACCTTTATAGTAAAGTTATCACGATAATGTATCGCTTATGAAAAAATATGCATAACCAAAAAAAATTACAACATAGCAACTATAAAAGAGATCACCTTGACAATGTAGCCAAGGTGATGATATTTAAATATTCGTAATATAACCAAAATGAGTAGATAGCCAAAATAACGGTATGTTCATAACTACAATACTGCATCTATGAAAATATATCCCCCATGACACTATAGCTACAATGACAATAGAGCAATCTTCACAAAAGAGTAACAGTGAAAATACAGCAAACGAGAATATAGCCACCATGAAAGTACAGCCACTATGACAATAATGTCACCATATAATTCACTGACTATATAAACATCATGAAAATAAGGCTTCCATGTCAACATACTTACCATGACAATTTAGCCAATATGATAATATAGTCAAGACGGCAATATATTCACTATAACAATATAGCCACGAAAATATAAGTGATATGACAATATAGTCAACGCAACAATAAGGATGCCTTCAAATTATATTCATTATGGCAATATAAGCACCTGAAAATATTGATGCTGTAACAAAATAGTCTCTTTCGGATCATAGCAAAACATATAGGCTCCAGGAGAATATAGTGTCCATGACAAAATAGCGACCAAGACAATGATTTTAATTAAGATATAGTCACCTTGACAGTATAGCCGATAAAACAATGAAACAAGAATGAAAATGTACCTGCCATAACAATATAGCTACCATGAAAATGCAGGCAAAATGACCAAATTGTCACAATGAAATATAATCGCCAGTACAATTTAGTTACCATAATCATATATCAATCATGATAATATCATCAGGAGGCTGACATAAACACCATCACAGTATAAAAACCATGAGAATATAGTGACATGATAATATGATATCCATACACTTGCACTCACATTACCAAATAAGCCGCCATGAAAATATTGTTATCATGATCATATGATTAAGACGAAATTGTAGTTAATGAAAAAATATATCCCCAACGACAAAATTAACAATAGCAATGCAATATAGCCAGCAAGTATATATAGCGACCAAGATAATGTAGTTAGGATGGCATTATATTGATAATAACAATACAGCCACAATGGCAATATCGTCACCATGACAATGGGGCTACCATGAAAATATAGTAACATTGACAATGTAGCTTCTATGATAATAAAATCCCAATGGACATATCCACAATAACAGTTTATTTGCTAAGATACTATATCACCATGCCAATATCGCCAAAATGTTAGTCTAGGCATCATGATAATATACCACCAGAAAAAGAAAGTAAGCACCACAATGATATAGCTAACTTAACAATATAGCTACCCTGATAATATATTCAATATGAAAAGACAGTCACCTCCTTACAGTATAACAAAAATGAAATATAGCTATCATGGCAATGTAGTCACCGATCAATATAGTCACAATGGCAATATAGTTACCCTAACCATGTAATCATAACTAGAACATAACCAACATGACTATATAGTCAACATGACATGCAGCCATCATGACAATCCAAGCAACATGACATTAGAGTCTCTACGACAATATTGCAATCGCTTCAACAAATTAAATGATAATATAGACATTACTGGAACATAGTCACCATGACAGTATTATCACAAATGCAATATAACCGCGATAACAAAATTATCCTACCATGAAAATTTAGCCACCCTGCCACTGCAATATAGCTAACATAATAATACATTCACTACGACAGTACTGAAACCATGACAATATAGCATATCATGACAATGTAGTCACCTGATGACAGTCGCGCACCAGCTACCGACGTGTACGGAGCTGCTATCGTCTTTCAGAGCTAGGTTGTAGGTATTCCTCCCTGCGTTGTCGCTACCCTTGCTTTGTTTTGAAGGTTTCATCTTATATGATCATGATTGGTGTATGATTATCGAAACCATAATGTGATATCGTTTGTATTTCATTGAAATGAATTTGTCATAGTAACTATATTTTCATGTATGCTGTATTGTTATGGTTGGTACATTTTCATGGTTGTTCCACTGGTTTATTGCCTATACTGTCAAGGTGACTATTGTGATGATAAATCCTGTCTTCATCGCTGTTTTGTCATAGAGACTATATTCTCTTGGACGCTATATGTTTGCTATGATCCAAAAATGATTATTTTGTCAAAGTATCTATATTTTCATGTGGCTGTATTCGCAGAGTGGATATAATTTATAAATGCGTTTATTGTTGCGTTGACTATATTGTCATATCATTTATGTGATCATAGTGGCTTTATTGTTATGGTGATTATATTAGCGTCTTGACTATATTATCAGAATGGAAAAACTGTTAATTCAAAGATATTCATATGGACGCTATATTTTCACGACAAATATATTTATATGGACGCTATATTTTCATGATGTTCATGTATTCATTGTATATTCATTATCAAGGTGACGCTAATGTCCTGGCGATTGATTTATATCGAGAGATTATTGTCATGGTGGCTGTACTGTCTTGATGGCTGTGTAGCCTTTTGCTATTTTTTCAATATTACTCTTTTTGTGAAGATGGCTTTATTGTTAGTGAAGCTGGAGAATCGTGGGGAACATATTTTCACAGTTGCAGTATTGTCATTATGAACATACCGTCTTTCTGGTTATTATCTCTTTTTCTTTACGTTGCTATGGTGTATATATCGTCACCTTGACTATAGTGGCAAGGTGATCTTTTTTATAGGTGCTATACTGTCATTTTCTAATCATGCATATTTTGTCATAAGCGATATATCATTTTGATAACTTTATTATTAAGGTGACAGTATTTTGATAGCGACTATATTGTCATAATGACTATAATCTCAGAGTGGCTATATTGCCATGGTCACTATTTTATCATGATATTTATGTCATAGTGACTGTATTTTCATGGCAGCTTTTTAATGGTGTATAAAATTTTGTCCCTTAGGTTATACCATAATAGAAGCAATTTGTTTCTTTTTCATTAAATGATCAAGTGACTACATTGTCATGATATGCTATATTGTTATGGTTTCAGTACTGTCGTGGTGAATGTTTTGTTATTGTGGGTATATTGTAATGGAAGCCATAGTGGCAGGGTGACTATATTCCCATGAGAGGATCATTCTATTATGACGATTATATAACATTTCTGAGTATATTGTCATCGTGATTGTGTTGCCATAATATCTATATTGTCATTTAACTTGTTGAATTAGTGGCAATATTGTCTTAGAGACTGTATTTTGATGTTTTCTGTATTATCATGGTAGTTGTAATGTCATCGTGACAATAGACATGGTGACTATATTGCATTAAGAATACATTGCTACGGTAATCATATTGCCATAATGGATACATTGTTTGGTTACCAAATTGCCATGATGGCTATATTGTTTAGCTACCATATAGCCATGATGGCTATTTGTCATTTTTTTTTTTATATATTTCAAGGAGGTGGCTGTCTTTTAATATTACTTATATTGTCAGAGTAGTATATTGTCAAGTTAGCTATATCGTTGTGATGAGTATTTTTTCTGTTGATATTTTGCCATGATGGCTATACTAACATTTTAGAGATATTGGCATGGTGATATATCGTTTAGAAGCTAACCTCTTGTTGTGGCTATCTTTTGGGTATTTTCTATCTTGAATATTTTGCCAAGGCAGCTACATTATCAACGTTACTATATTTTCATGGTAGCTATATTGTCATGGTGACGACATTGGCACGGTGGCTGTATTGTAATTCTCAATACAATGCTCGCTACATTATCTTGGTTGCTATAACAAGTTGCTGGCTATATTGCTATGATTAATTTTGTCTTTGGGAATATGTATTTGTCACTACCTACAATATTGTTGTGATTATATGATCATGATAACAATATATTCATGGCGGCTTCTTTGGTATTGTAAGTGTAAGTATATGGATATATCATCATGTCACTTATACTGTCATGATTTTTATACTGTGATATTGTTTATGTGAACCTGCTGATTATATAATCATGATTGGTCTATGATTATGGTAACTATATTGTAATGCCGATGACATTTCATTATGATAATTTCGTCATTTTGACTAACATTTCATGACATCTGTAATGTTTTGGCAGGTACAGTTTCATGATTGTTACATTGTTTTATGTTCTATACTGTCAAGGTGTCTATATTATAATGATATATCCTGTCTTGGTCGCTATTTTCTCATGGAGACTATGTTGTCCTGTCGGCTATATGTTTGCTATGATTGAAAAGCGAGTATTTGTCACAGTATCTATATTGTCATGTAGTTATACTGCCATATGGAATATGATTTGTATATTTCTGTTTTCCTTCTTTGACTGTATTGTCACATCAGTTATATGATCAGCGTGGCCATATTATTATGGTGAATAAATTGCCGTCATGACTATATTATCGTAATGGCCAGATTATCATGGCAGACACGTTAACATGGAGGCTATATTTTCATGATACTTATATAGTCATTGTAAGTTTATTATCAAGGTGCCTAATGACATGGTGATGATATGTATCGTGACATTATTATCATGGTAGCTGAAATATGATGGTGGCTATATTCTCGTTTCCTGTATTTTCAATGTTGCTCTTTTGTGAATATGGCTTTTTTGTCAGTGTAGCTATAGTGTCATGAGGAACATATTTTCATAGTGGCAGTATTGTCATTATGACCATACCGTCATTTTGGCTATCTTTTCATTTTAGATATTTTGCTATGATGTATATATCGTCACCTTAGCTATATTGGCAAGGTGATCTTTTTATAGGTGAGATACTGTCATTATTTAACTCTTGCATACTTTGACATAAACTAAATATTATCATGATAATTATATTTTTATGATGAAAATATTGTCATAGCGACTATACTATCATTATAATGTCACAGTGGCTATATTACCAAGATAACTATATTGTCATGGTGACTTTTTTATCCTGATTTTTATAAGGTCATAATGACTGTATTTTCGTAGAAGCTTTTTTAATGGTGTTGATATTTCCCTTGAGGATATGCCATTATAGAAGAGAAATTGTCATTTTGATTAAATTATTTGGTGACTACATTGGCATGATATGCTATGCTGTTATGGTTTCAGTACCTTCATGGTAAATATTCTATTACTGTTTCTATATTGAAATGGAAACCAAAATGGTAGGTGGCTATATTTTCATGGTAGGATAATTCTATCATGTTGATTATATTGCATTTCTGAGTATATTGTCATGGTGACTATGTTGCCATAATATCATAATATCATATAATTTGTCAAATTGATGGCAATATTGTCTTAGAGACGATACTGTCATGTTATCTGTATTGTCACGGTGGTTGTATTGTCAACGTGACTATATAGTCATGTTGGATACATTGTCGTTAAGATCACATTGTTATGCTAACTATATTACCATAGTGGCTGTATTATTAAATCCCTATATCGCCATGATGGCTATTTGTCATTTTTGTTATATAACAAGAAGGTGACTGTCTTTTCATGTTGGCAATATTGTCAGAATAGCTATATTGTCGAGTATTGGGTATATATATTTCTTTTATGGCGGTATATTATCATGATGGCAATAATAACATTTTGGCGATATTGGCATGGCGATATAGTGTTTCAGCAGCTAAACCCTTGTTGTGGATATTTTTCAATTGTATATTTTATCATTGTAGCTACATAGTCAAGGTTATTATATTTTCATGGTAGCTACATTGTCATGGTGAAGACATTGGCATGGTGGTTGTATTCTTACTTTCAATATAATACCGTCCTGGCTACGGTATCTTGGTCGCTCTATCAACTTAATGGCTATATTGTTATGGTTAATTTTGTCTTTTCGGTATATATTTTGTAATTAGTGACAATGCTGTTGTGATTATATGATCATGATAATATTTTCATGAAAACTTATGTGGTATTGTAAGTGTAAGTGAATGGATATCATCTCATCATGTCACTTAAATTGTCATGGTTTTTACACTATGATCTTGTTTATTTCAACCTGCTGATTATATAATCATAATTGGTGTATGATTATGGGTAACTATATTGCAATGTCGTTTTATTTCATCGTGATAACTTTGTCATGTTGACTACAATTCCATAACAGCTATATTGTTATGAGCATATCATGATGATAAATCCTGTCCTGAGTGACTGTTTTTTCACAGACACTATATTGTCATAGAGGCTATATTTTTGCTATGATCCGAAAACGACTATCTATTAACGGTATCTATATTGTCAGGTGGTTATATTGCCATTGTGAATATAAGTTGAATGTTTCTATATTTTGCTTTGATTATATTGTCATATCAGTTATATGATCATGGTAGCTTTATTGTCATATGTATATTATGTATGTGTGTGTGTGTGTGTGTATGTGCGTATGTGTGTGTATGTGTGTGTGTGTGTATATGTATATATATATGTTATTATCCCTGGGGATAGGGGTGAAAGAATACTTCCACGTATTCCTCGCGTGTCGTAGAAAGCGACTAGAGGGGACGGGAGCGGGGGGCCGGAAATCCTCCCTCCTTGTATTAACTTTCTAAAATGGGAAACAGAAGAAGGAGTCACGCGGGGAGTGATCATCCTCCTCGAAGGCTCAGAGTGGGGTGCCTAAATGTGTGTGGATGTAACCAAGATGTGAAAAAAGGAGAGATAGGTAGTATGTTTGAGGAAAGGAACCTGGATGTTTTGGCTCTGAGTGAAACGAAGCTCAAGGGTAAAGGGGAAGAGTGGTTTGGAAATGTCTGGGGAGTGAAGTCAGGGGTTAGTGAGAGGACAAGAGCAAGGGAAGGAGTAGCAATACTCCTGAAACAGGAGTTGTGGGAGTATGTGATAGAATGTAAGAAAGTAAATTCTCGATTAATATGGGTAAAATTGAAAGTTGATGGAGAGAGGTGGGTGATTATTGGTGCATATGCACCTGGGCATGAGAAGAAAGATCATGAGAGGCAAGTGTTTTGGGAGCAGCTGAATGAGTGTGTTAGCGGTTTTGATTGCACGAGACCGGGTTATAGTGATGGGTGATTTGATGCAAAGGTGAGTAATGTGGCAGTTGAGGGAATAATTGGTATGCATGGGGTGTTCAGTGTTGTAAATGGAAATGGTGAAGAGCTTGTAGATTTATGTGCTGAAAAAGGACTGATGATTGGGAATACCTGGTTTAAAAAGCGAGATATACATAAGTATACTTATGTAAGCAGGAGAGATGGCCAGAGAGCGTTTATTGGATTACGTGTTAATTGACAGGCGTGCGAAAGAGAGACTTTTGGATGTTAATGTGCTGAGAGGTGCAACTGGAGGGATGTCTGATCATTATCTTGTGGAGGCTAAGGTGAAGATTAGTATGGGTTTTCAGAAAAGAGGAGTGAATGTTGGGGTGAAGAAGGTGGTGAGAGTAAGTGAGCTTGGGAAGGAGACCTGTGTGGGGAAGTACCAGGAGAGATGTGTACAGAATGGAAAAAGGTGAGAACAATGGAAGTAAGGGGAGTGGGGGAGGAATGGGATGTATTTAGGGAATCAGTGATGGATTGCGCAAAAGATGCTTGTGGCATGAGAAGAGTGGGAGGTGGGCTGTTTAGAAAGGGTAGTGAGTGGTGGGATGAAGAAGTAAGAGTATTAGTGAAAGAGAAGAGAGAGGCATTTGGACGATTTTTGCAGGGAAAAAATGCAATTGAGTGGGAGAAGTATAAAAGAAAGAGACAGGAGGTCAAGAGAAAGGTGAAGAGGTGAAAAAAAGGGCAAATGAGAGTTGGGGTGAGAGACTATCAGTAAATTTTAGGGAGAATAAAAAGATGTTCTGGAAGGAGGTAAATAGGGTGCGTAAGACAAGGGAGCAAATGGGAACTTCAGTGAAGGGCGTAAATGGGGAGGTGATAACAAGTAGCGGTGATGTGAGAAGGAGATGGAATGAGTATTTTGAAGGTTTGTTGAATGTGTCTGATGACAGAGTGGCAGATATAGGGTGTTTTGGTCGAGGTGGTGTGCAAAGTGAGAGGGTTAGGGAAAATGATTTGGTAAACAGAGAAGAGGTAGTAAAAGCTTTGCGGAAGATGAAAGCCGGCAAGGCAGCAGGTTTGGATGGTATTGCAGTGGAATTTATTAAAAAAGGGGGTGACTGTATTGTTGACTGGTTGGTAAGGTTATTTAATGTATGTATGACTCATGGTGAGGTGCCTGAGGATTGGCGGAATGCGTGCATAGTGCCATTGTACAAAGGCAAAGGGGATAAGAGTGAGTGCTCAAATTACAGAGGTATAAGTTTGTTGAGTATTCCTGGGAAAACTATATGGGAGGGTATTGATTGAGAGGGTGAAGGCATGTACAGAGCATCAGATTGGGGAAGAGCAGTGCGGTTTCAGAAGTGGTAGAGGATGTGTGGATCAGGTGTTTGCTTTGAAGAATGTATGTGAGAAATACTTAGAAAAGCAAATGGATTTGTATGTAGCATTTATGGATCTGGAGAAGGCATATGATAGAGTTGATAGAGATGCTCTGTGGAAGGTATTAAGAATATATGGTGTGGGAGGCAAGTTGTTAGAAGCAGTGAAAAGTTTTTATCGAGGATGTAAGGCATGTGTACGTGTAGGAAGAGAGGAAAGTGATTGGTTCTCAGTGAATGTAGGTTTGCGGCAGGGGTGTGTGATGTCTCCATGGTTGTTTAATTTGTTTATGGATGGGGTTGTTAGGGAGGTAAATGCAAGAGTTTCTGGAAAGAGGGCAAGTATGAAGTCTGTTGGGGATGAGAGAGCTTGGGAAGTGAGTCAGTTGTTGTTCGCTGATGATACAGCGCTGGTGGCGGATTCATGTGAGAAACTGCAGAAGCTGGTGACTGAGTTTGGTAAAGTGTGTGGAAGAAGAAAGTTAAGAGTAAATGTGAATAAGAAGCAAGGTTATTAGGTACAGTAGGGTTGAGGGTCAAGTCAATTGGGAGGTGAGTTTGAATGGAGAAAAAACTGGAGGAAGTGAAGTGGGGTTTTTTTATATCTGGGAGTGGATCTGTCAGCGGATGGAACCATGGAAGCGGAAGTGGATCATAGGGTGGGGGAGGGGGCGAAAATTTTGGGAGCCTTGAAAAATGTGTGGAAGTCGAGAACATTATCTCGGAAAGCAAAAATGGGTATGTTTGAAGGAATAGTGGTTCCAACAATGTTGTATGGTTGCGAGGCGTGGGCTATGGATAGAGTTGTGCGCAGGAGGATGGATGTGCTGGAAATGAGATGTTTGAGGACAATGTGTGGTGTGAGGTGGTTTGATCGAGTAAGTAACGTAAGGGTAAGAGAGATGTGTGGAAATGAAAAGAGCGTGGTTGAGAGAGCAGAAGAGGGTTTGTTTTGAAATGGTTTGGGCACATGGAGAGAATGAGTGAGGAAAAAATTGACCAAGAGGATATATGTGTCGGAGGTGGAGGGAACGAGGAGAAGAGGGAGCCCAAATTGGAGGTGGAAAGATGGAGTAAAAAAGATTTTGTGTGATCGGGGCCTGAACATGCGGAGGGTGAAAGGAGGGCAAGGAATAGAGTGAATTGGAGCGATGTGGTATACAGGGGTTGACGTGCTGTCAGTGGATTGAATCAAGGCATGTGAAGCGTCTGGGGTAAACCATGGAAAGCTGTGTAGGTATGTATATTTGCGTGTGTGGACGTGTGTATGTACGTGTGTATGGGGGTTGGGCCATTTCTTTCGTCTGTTTCCTTGCGCTACCTCGCAAACGCGGGAGAACAGCGACAAAGGGTATAAAAAAAAAAAAAAAAAAATGTTGACATGGAGGCTATATTTTCATGATATTTATATAGTCATTGTAAGTTTATTATCAAGGTGACTAATGACATGGTGATGATTGTATCGTGACATTATTATCATGGTGGCTGAAATATGATGGTGGCTATATTCTCGTTTGCTGTATTTTCAATGTTGCTCTTTTGTGAATATGGCTTTGTTGTCAATGTAGCTATAGTTCATGGGAACATATTTTCATAGTGGCAGTATTGTCATTATGACCATACCGTTATTTTGGCTATCTTCTCATTTTAGTTATCATTGCTATGATGTATATATCGTCACCTTAGCTATATTGGCAAGGTGATCTTTTATAGGTGATATATTGTCATTATTTAACTCTTGCATACTTTGTCATAAGCGAAATATTATCATGATAATTATATTTTTATGTGACAATATTGTCATAGCGACTATATATCATATGACTTAATGTCACAGTGGCTATATTGCCAAGATAACTATATTGTCATGGTGACTTTTTTATCATGATTTTTATAATGTCATAATGACTTATTTTCGTAGAAGCTTTTTTAATGGTGTTGATATTGCCTTGAGGATATCATTATAGAAGAGAAATTGTCATTTTGATTAAATTATCTATGGTGACTACATTGCATGATATGCTATACTGTTATGGTTTCAGTACCTTCATGGTAAATCTTTATTACTGTTTCTACATTGCAATGGAAACCAAAATGGTAGGTGGCTATATTTTCATGGTAGGATAATTTTATCATGGCGATTATATTGCATTTCTGAGTATATTGTCATGGTGACTATGTTAGCCATAATATCTATATTGTCATATAATTTGTCAAATTGATGGCAATATTGTCTTAGAGACGGTACTGTCATGTTATCTGTATTGTCACGGTGGTTGTATTGTCAACGTGACTATATAGTCATGTTGGCTACATTGTCGTTAAGATCACATTGTTATGGTAACTATATTACCATAGTGGCTGTATTGTTAAATCACTATATCGCCATGATGGCTATTTGTCATTTTTGTTAAATAACAAGGAGGTGACTGTCTTTTCATGTTGGCAATATTGTCAGAATAGCTATATTGTCGAGTAGTGGGTATATATATTTCTTTTCTGGCGGTATATTATCATGATGGCAATAATAACATTTTGGCGATATTGGCATGGCGATATAGTGTTTTAGCAGCTAAACTCTTGTTGTGGATATTTTTCAATTGTATATTTATCATGGTAGCTACATAGTCAAGGTTACTATATTTTCATGGTAGCTACATTGGCATGGTGGTTGTATTCTTACTTTCAGTATAATGCCGTCCTGGCTACATTATCTTGGTCGCTATATCAACTTGATGGCTATATTGTTATGGTTAATTTTGTCTTTCGGGATATATTTTGTAATTAGTGACAATACTGTTGTGATTATATGATCATGATAATATTTTCATGAAAACTTATGTGGTATTGTAAGTGTAAGTGAATGGATATCATCTCATCATGTCACTTAAATTGTCATGGTTTTTACACTATTATCTTGTTTATGTCAACATGCTGATTATATAATCATGATTGGTGTATGATTATGGTAACTATATTGTAATGTCGTTTTATTTCATTGTGATAATTTTGTCATGTTGACTACAATTCCATGACAGCTATAATGTTATGACCATATCATGACGATAAATCCTGTCTGAGTCACTGTTTTTTCACAGAGACTATATTGTCCTGGAGTCTATATTTTTGCTATGATCCGAAAACGACTATCTATTAACAGTATCTATATTGTCAGGTGGTTATATTGCCATTGTGAATATAAGTTGAATGTTTCTATATTTTTGCTTTGATTATATTGTCATATCAGTTATATGATCATGGTAGCTTTATTGTCATAGTGAATAGATTGTCGTCGTGACTATATTTTCATAATGGCTAAATTGTCATAGCAAATATCTTGACATGGGGCTATATTTTCATGATATTTATAAAGTCATTGTAAGATTACTGTCAAGGTGACTCTATTGTCCTGGTGATTGAGTTATATCGTGATATTATTGTCAAGATGGCTGTATTGTCATGGTGGCTATATTGTAATTTGCTGTATTTTAATTCTACGCTTTTGTGAAGATAGCTTAAACTGTCAGTGTACCTATAGTGTCATGGAGAATATATTTTCATAGTGGAATTATTGTCATTATGAACATACTGTCATTTTGGCCATCTCCTTATTTTGGTTACATTTCTATCATATATATATCATCACCTTGGCTATATTAGCAAGGTGATCTTTTTTTACGGTTGCTATATTTTCATTTTTTAAATCATGCATTTTTTGTCGTAAGTGATACATTATCATGATAACTATAACATTCCGGTAACTATATATTGGCATTTTGACTATATTGTTATTATGACAATGATATCATGTTGGATATCTTGCCAAAGTAACTTTATTGTCATGGTGTCTATTTCATCATGATGGTTATAATGTCATGGTGACTACATTTTCACGGTAGCTTTTATATTGGTGTTGGGTTTGCCCTTGAGGATGTATCATTATAAAACGAGATTCTCATTTTGATTAAATCATTAGGGGACTACATTGTCGTGATATGCTATATTGTTATGGTTTCAGGAATGTCATTGTATATGTATTATTATGTTGGCTATATTCCAATGGAAGCCATAGTGGCAGAGTGGCTATATTTTCATAATATAATCATTTTGTTATGTCGATTATATTCCACTTGTGTGTATATTGTCATGGTGACTGTTGCCATAATATCTATACTGTCATTTGATTTGTTGAATTGGTGGCTATATTGTCATAATGTAATGTCATGGTTCCTGTATTGTCTTGGTGGTTGTATTGTCATCGTGTCTATATGGTCATGGTAGTTATATTTCCATTAAGATTATATTGATATGGTAACTATATTGCCATGGTGGCTATATTGTTAAATGAATATATTGCCATGATGGCTATTTGTTATTTTTTGTTATATTACAAGGGGGTGATTGTCTTTTCATGTTGCCTATATATCAGGGTACCTATATTGTTATCATAAGATTACAGTCATAAAGACAATATAGTCGCCATGCCAATATTTTCACCTTAATGATATGGGTATCATGATAATATATCGCTTATAACAGAATATGCACGATTAAAAATGACAATATACCACCTATAAAAAAATCACATTCCCAATATAGCCAAGGTGACGATATATATAACATAGCAATGTAACCCAAATTAGAAGATAGCCAAAATGACTTTATTTCATAATGACAATTGCGTCACTATGAAAATTTGTTCCCAATGAAAGTATAGCTACACTGACATTAAAGCCATATTCACTAAATAGTAACATTGAAAACGCATCAAACGACAATATAGCCACCATGATTGTACAGCCACCATAACAATAATGTTACAACATAAATCAATCACTGTGATATTAGAGTAAACTTGAAAAATTTTTACAATTACCATAAAAGTATCATGAGAATATAGCATCCATATCAACATATTTCCCATGACAATTTAGCCATTATGATAGTATAGTCACAACTACAATATATTCACTATAACAACAAAGCCACCATGGCCATATAACTGATATAACAATATAGTCAACGCAACATTAAAGAAACATTCAGAATATGTTCACAACGTCAATATAGCCACCTGACAATATAGATACCGTGACAAAATAGTCGCTTTCGGATCATAGGAAACATATAGCCTCTAAAGTATATAGTGTCCAGGAGACAATAGCGTCCAAAACAGAATTTATCAATACTATACAGCCGCCTTGACAGTATAGCCCATAAAACAATGTCAGAACCATGAAAATGTACCTGCCATACCAATATAACTACTATCAAAATGAAGTCAACATACCAAAATGATCAAAAAAGATATTGCCATTGCTATATAGTTACAATAATCATACATTAATGATGATAATGTAATCAGCATTTTCACATAAGCACCATCACCGTTTAAAAGCATGACAGACTAAGTTACATGATGATATGATATCCAGACAGATACACTCAAGATGCCAAATAAGCCGTCATAGAAATATTATCATGATCATATAATCACAACCAAATTGTAGGTAAAGACAAAATACATCCCCAACGATGAAATTGACCGTAGCAATATAGCCATCAAGTTGATATAGCGACCAAGATAATGTAGCCAGGATGGCGTTATATTGAACATAACAATACACCCGCCATGCCAATATCGTCATCTTTACAATGTAGCTTGCATGAAATATAGTAACCTTGACAATGTAGGTACCATGATAATGTATTCCCATGAAAAAATGTCCAAAACAACAGTTGGGCTGCGAACACTATATCACCATGCTAATCTTGCCAAAATTCTAGTATAGCCATCATGGCAATATACCAAAAGGAAAAAAAATACCCACCACAATAAGATAGCTAACTTAACAATATAGCTACTCTGACAAAAAGCCATGATGGCAATATAGTTACCATAAGAATGTAATCTTAATGACAGTATAGCCATCATGACCATAGAGTCACGATGACAAGACAACCATGATGACCATACAGGCAACATGACAATACAGTCTCTATGACAATATTGCCATCAATTTAATAAATCAAATGACAATATAGAAATTATGGCAACACAGTCACCATGACAATATATTCAAAAATACAATAAAATACTAATAACAAAATGATCAAACCATGAAAATATAGCCACCCTGCCACTATGGCTTCCATTGTAATGTAGCCAACATAATATACATTCACCATGACAGTACTGAAACTATAACAATATAGCATATCATGACAATGTATTCACCTCATAATTTAAACAAAATGAAATATCCGTTTTTATAATGATATATCTCCAAGGGTAAATCAACACCATTAAATAAGCTACAATGAAAATGTAGTCACATGTAGTTATCTTAGCAATATAGCCACTAAGAGATTGTAGTCATAATGACAATATAGTCACCATGACAATATACTGTCACTTTAATGATATAGTTATCAAGATAATGTATCACTCATGAAAAAATATACATGATTAAAAAGAATGACAGTATAGCAAGTATAAAGAGATCACCCTGCCAATATAGCCAAGGTGACGATATGTAAATCTTCGCAATGTAACCAAAATGAGCAGATAGCTAAAATGACGATATGTTCATAATGACAATACTGCTACTTCGAAAATATAATCCTCGTGACACTATAGCTACAATGACAATAAAGCAATCTTCACAAAACAATAACATTGAAAATACAGGAAACGACAATATAGCCACCATGACAATGCAGCTATCGTGACAATAATGTCACGATATACATCAATCGCCAGGCTATTAGAGTCACCTTGATAGAAATCTTTCAATGACTTTAAGATTATCATGAAAATATAGCCATCATGTCAACATATTTCCTATGACAATTTAGCCATTATGATAATATAGTCACGACGACAAGATATTCACTATGACAATAAAGCTACCATGAACATATAACTGATATGACAATATAGATTTCAGGATATGTAGTGTCCAGGACAATATAGAAATTACGGCAACACAGTAACTATGAGAATATACTCACAAATACAATAAAATCGTCATAACAAAATGATCCAATCATGAAAATATAGTTACCCTGCCGCTATGACTTTAATTGTAATGTAACCAACATAATATACATTGAACATGACAGTACTGAAACTATGACAATATCGCATATCATTGCAATATATTCACATGATAATTTTAAAAAAAGGAAATTTTCGTTTTCATGATATATCTTCAAGGGCAAAATCAACACCATTAAATATGCTACAATGAAAATGCAGTCAAACTGTCATTATCACCATCATCATGAAATAGTCACCATGACAGTATAGTCATCTTAGCAATGTAGCCACTAAGAGATTATAGTCATAATATCACCATTGTCACAATGACAATATACATTCACCTTAATAGTAAAGTTATCACGATAATGTATCGCTTATGAAAAAATGTGCAAGACTAAAAAAATGACAACATAGCAACTATAAAAGAGATCACCTTGACAATATAGCCAAGGTGACGATATGTAAATCTTCGCAATATAACCAAAATGAGTAGATAGCTAAAATGACGGTATGTTCATAATGACAATACTGCTGCTATGAAAATATATCCCCCATGACACTATAGCTACAATGACAATAAAGAAATCTTCACAAAAGAGTAACAGTGAAAATACAGCAAACGACTATATAGCCACCATGAAAGTACAGCCTATGACAATAATGTCACGATATATTTCACTGACTATATAAACATCATGAAAATAAGCTTCCATGTCAACATACTTACCATGACAATTTAGCCAATATGATAATATAGTCAAGACGGCAATATATTCACTATAACAATATAGCCATGATCATATAAGTGATATGACAATACAGTCAACGCAACAATAAGGAAGCCTTCAAATTATATTCATTATGGCAATATAAGCACCTGACAATATTGATGCTGTGACAAAATAGTCTCTTTCGGATCATAGCAAACATATAGGCTCCAGGACAATATAGTGTCCATGACAAAATAGCGACCAAGACAAGATTTTTAATTAAGATATAGTCACCTTGACAGTATAGCCGATAAAACAATGAAACAACAATGAAAATGTACCTGCCATAACAATATAGCTACCATGAAAATGCAGGCAACATGACAAAATTGTCACAATGAAATATAATCGCCATTACAATTTAGTTACCATAATCATATATCAATCATGATAATATCATCAGGAGGCTGACATAAACACCATCACAGTATAAAAACCATGACAATATAGTGACATGATAATATGATATCCATACACTTGCACTCACATTACCAAATAAGCCGCCATGAAAATATTGTTATCATGATCATATGATTAAAACAAAATTGTAGTTAATGACAAAATATATCCCCAACGACAAAATTAACCATAGCAATATAGCCAGCAAGTAAATATAGCGACCAAGATAATGTAGTTAGGATGGCATTATATTGAAAATAACAATACAGCCACAATGGCAATATCGTCACCATGACAATGGAGCTACCATGAAAATATAGTAACATTGACAATGTAGCTACTATGATAATAAAATCCCATGGAACATATCCACAATAACAGTTTATTTGCTAAGACACTATATCACCATGCCAATATCGCCAAAATGTTAGTCTAGGCATCATGGCAATATACCACCAGAAAAAGAAAATAAGCACCACAATGATATAGCTAACTTAACAATATAGCTACCCTGATAATATATTCAATATGAAAAGACAGTCACCTCCTTACAGTATAACAAAAATGAAAAATAGCTATCATGGCAATGTAGTCACCTATCAATATAGTCACCATGGCAATATAGTTACCATAACCATGTAATCATAACTGGAATATAACCAACATGACTATATAGTCAAGATGACATGCAACCATCATGACAATACAGGCAACATGACATTAGAGTCTCTACGACAATATTGCAATCGCTTCAACAAATTAAATGATAATATAGATATTACTGGAACACAGTCACCATGACAGTATTATCACAAATGCAATATAACCGCGATAACAAAATTATCCTACCATGAAAATTTAGCCACCCTGCCACTGCAATATAGCTAACATAATAATACATTCACTACGACAGTACTGAAACCATGACAATATAGCATATCATGACAATGTAGTCACCTGATGACAGTCGCGCACCAGCTACCGACGTGTACGGAGCTGCTGTCGTCTTTCAGAGCTAGGTTGTAGCTATTCCTCCTGCGTTGTCGCTACCCTTGCTTTGTTTTGAAGGTTTTATCTTATATGATCATGATTGGTGTATGATTATCGAAACCATAATGTGATATCGTTTGTATTTCATTGTAATGAATTTGTCATAGTAACTATATTTTCATGTAAGCTATATTGTTATGGTAGGTACATTTTCATGGTTGTTCCACTGTTTTATTGGCTATACTGTCAAGGTGACTGTATTGTGATGATAAATCCTGTCTTCTTCGCTATTTTGTCATAGAGACTATATTCTCTTGGACGCTATATGTTTGCTATGATCCAAAAATGACTATTTTGTCACAGTATCTATATTTTCATGTGGCTGTATTCTCAGAGTGGATATAATTTATAAATGCGTTTTATTGTTGCGTTGACTATATTGTCATATCATTTATGTGATCATGGCAGCTTTATTGTTATGGTGAATATATTATCGTCTTGACTATATTATCAGAATGGCGAAACTGTCACATTAAAGATATTCATATGGAGGCTATATTTTCACGACAATTATTTATATGGACGCTATATTTTCATATGTTCATGTACTCATTGTATATTCATTATCAAGGTGACGCTAATGTCCTGACGATTGATTTATATCGAGAGATTATTGTCATGGTGGCTGTACTGTCTTGATGGCTGTATAGTCGTTTGCTATTTTTTCAATAGTACTCTTTTTGTGAAGATGGCTTTATTGTCAGTGAAGCTTCGAGAATCGTGGGGAACATATTTTCATAGTTGCAGTATTGTCATTATGAACATACCGTCGTTCTGGTTATCATCTCTTTTTCTTTACGTTGCCTATAGATGTATATATCGTCACCTTGACTATAGTGGCAAGGTGATCTTTTTTATAGGTGCTATACTGTCATTTTCTAATCATGCATATTTTGTCACAAGCGATATATCATTTTGATAACTTTATTATTAAGGTGACAGTATTTTAATAGCGACTATATTGTCATAATGACTATAATCTCAGAGTGGCTATATTGCCATGGTCACTATTTTATCATGATATTTATGTCATAGTGACTGTATTTTCATGGCAGCTTTTTAATGGTGTATAAAATTTTGTCCCTGAGGTTATACCATAATAGAAGCGAAATTTTTATTTTTCATTAAATGATCAAGTGACTACATTGTCATGATATGCTATATTGTTATGGTTTCAGTACTGTCGTGGTGAATGTTTTGTTATTGTGGCTATATTGTAATGGAAGCCATAGTGGCAGGGTGACTATATTTTCATGGTAGGATCATTTTATTATGACGATTATATAACATTTCTGAGTATATTGTCATCGTGATTGTGTTGCCATAATATCTATATTGTCATTTAACTTGTTGAATTAGTGGCAATATTGTCTTAGAGATTGTATTTTGATGTTTTCTGTATTGTTATGGTAGTTGTATTGTCATCGTGACTATAAGGACATGGTGACTATATTGCCATTAAGAATACATTGCTATGGTAATCATATTGCCATGATGGCACATTGTTTGGTTACCATAATGCCATGATAGGTATATTGTTTAGTTACCATTATTGCCATGATGGCTATTTGTCATTTTTTTTTTTTTATATTTCAAGGAGGTGGCTGTCTTTTAATGTTACCTATATTGTCAGAGTAGTATATTGTTCAAGTTAGCTATATCGTTGTGATGAGTATTTTTTCTGTTGATATATTGCCATGATGGCTATACTAACATTTTAGAGATATTGGCATGGTGATATATCGTCTTAGCAGCTAAACTCTTGTTGTGGCTATCTTTTGGGTATTTTCTATCTTGAATATTTTGGCCATGGCAGCTACATTATCAACGTTACTATATTTTCATGGTAGCTATATTGTCATGGTGACGACATTTGCACGGTGGCTGTATTGTAATTCTCAATACAATGCTCGCTACATTATCATGGTCGCTATAAACAAGTTGATGGCTATATTGCTATGGTTAATTTTGTCGTTGGGGATACATTTGTCACAATCTACAATACTGTTGTGATTATATGATCATGTAACAATATATTCATGGCGGCATTCTTCGGTATTGTAATGTATGTGTATGGATATGATCATCATGTCACTTATACTGTCATGGTTTTTATACTGTGATATTGTTTATGTCAACCTGCTGATTATACGATCATGATTGGTCTATGATTATGGTAACTATATTGTAATGCCGATGATATTTATTATGATAATTTTGTCATGTTTGACTAAAATTTCATGCATCTATAATGTTTTGGCAGGTACAGTTTCATGATTTTTACATTAATTTTATGGTCTATACTGTCAAGGTGTCTATATTATTATGATATATCCTGTCTTAGTCGCTATTTTGTCATAGAGACTATGTTGTCCTGCCGGCTATATGTTTGCTATGATTCAAAAGGCGACTATTTGTCACAGTATCTATATTGTCAATATAGTTATACTGCCATAGTGAATATGATTTGTATATTTCTTTTTTGCTTCTCTGACTGTATTGTCACATAAGTTATATGATCAATTATATTGTTATATTGTTATAGTGAATAAATTGCCGTCATGACTATATTATCATAATGCCAGATTATCATCGCAGACATGTGACATGGAGCTATA